>NW_028048035.1:0-419 GCF_054177405.1 Leptonychotes weddellii
TTATTTGAGACAGAATGAGAGAGACAGAGAGCACATGAGAGGGGGGAGGGTCAGAGGGAGAAGCAGGCTCCCTGCTTAGCAGGGAGCCCGATGCGGGACTCGATCCAGGGACTCCAGGATCATGACCTGAGCCAAAGGCAGTCGCTTAACCAACTGAGCCACCCAGGCGCCCTACGTTATCTATCTTTTGTTATAAGTTAAACATATATATGCACGTGTGTCTGCAGTTACCTTTTATTTTAAAAATGTTATCGAATCTCTCTAATTCACTGGTCTCCTTGTTTGGTTACAGAATGGTCTTCAAACGGTGTGGGTTTTCCCCAGCACCTACTTCATCATACAGGATACCTGGCGGTGGTGTCTACTTTGATCCAAGGATATGTGAGCTCTTGTACATACTCAACGTATTCAGAAGTCAA
>NW_028048036.1:0-419 GCF_054177405.1 Leptonychotes weddellii
GATGGACTCTGAAAAACAAACTGAGGGTTCTAGAGGGGAGGGGGGTGGGAGGATGGGATGGGTTAGCCTGGTGGTGGGTATTGAGGAGGGCACATTCTGCATGGAGCACTGGGTGTTATGCACAAGCAATGAATCATGGAACACTTCATCTAAAACTAATGATGTAATGTATGGGGATTAACATAAGAATAAAAAAAAAATATCACAGCCAAGACTAAAAAAAAAAAAAAAAAAAGAAACACTCTATTTGGTTACATGAGCTCAACCAATAAAATGACTTGTTCTGTAGTAAAAATTTATCCTGTTTGAGTGCTTTAAATAAAGTGTTTTTAATCTTTCTAGTATCTCCTATTTTTGGTTGTAAATAATAAGTAAAATTTCACCCAAAGTTTAATTTGAGTCTCTTGAAGGGGTTTCTC
>NW_028048037.1:0-419 GCF_054177405.1 Leptonychotes weddellii
TTAAAGATTTTATTTATTCATTTGAGAGAGAGAATGAGAGAGAGAGAGAGAGAGAGAGCATGAGAGGGGGGAGGGTCAGAGGGAGAAGCAGACTCCCTGCCGAGCAGGGAGCCCGATGTGGGACTCGATCCCGGGACTCCAGGATCATGACCTGAGCCGAAGGCAGTCGCTTAACCAACTGAGCCACCCAGGCGCCCCACGAGCTATAAATTTTTAACATGCTGCTGATGAACTAAGAACCTCTTACCGAGGATGGTGGGTGAATGAGCTGGTTGGTGTGTTCAGAACAGAGACACCAACCCAGGCACGCACTTCTCGCTGCCCGTAGCTGTGGACACGCAGCACCCACGCCCCAGCCCGCGGGACAGACGTGTCACTGGCCCACGGCTGCACAGCCCACGGCCACATTGTCATTTGCT
>NW_028048038.1:0-419 GCF_054177405.1 Leptonychotes weddellii
GGGAGGCTATGTGAAGCAATAGTAACTCACGTCATAACCTCAAAATAGTGAAATAACTTACAAAGCTTAAATATTCAGCCAAACTCCATTTTATCTGTCAGCCTCCAATCAGAAAAAAATGGAATCCATGTCATAGATTTCAAAGGAGGGAATTTAGCATGGAGAACTAATTACAGAGAAATAAGGGGAAATGAGGCTACTCAGAGCTGACACTTGCAGGCAAAGCTTGTCACTCTAGGGCTGGGAGAAGGAAAGGAGAGGGTAGTGCCAGAGTTCAGGAGCCAGCGCCATCCAGAGGGAGAAGAGGAGGGGACTTTTTGAGGCTTCAGGCAGCTGGGCCCACCAGGCTGGACTTGAAAGTAGGGAGAGGAGGCTACTGGGCCAGAGCTGCCTTCCAGAGGATTTAAAGCCACTGCTGG
>NW_028048039.1:0-9203 GCF_054177405.1 Leptonychotes weddellii
AAAAAAAAAAAAGAATTCCTCATATCAGTGAAGTCATATGATACATGTCTTTCTCTGATTGACTTATTTCGCTCAGCATAACACCCTCCAGTTCCATCAACGTCGTTGCAAATGGCAAGATTTCATTCCTTTTGATGGCTGCATAATATTGCATTGTATATATATACCACATCCTTCTTTATTCATTCATCTGTCGATGGACATCTTGACTCTTTCCACAGTTTGGCTATTGTGTACATTGCTGCTATAAACATCAGGGTGCACGTACCCCTGCAGATCCCTACATTTGTATCTTTGGGCTAAATACCCAGTAGTGCAATTGCTGGGTCGTAGGGTAGCTCTATTTTCAACTTTTTGAGGAAACTCCAGACTGTTTTCCAGAGTGGCTGCACCAGCTTACCTCTTCCTACTTTTTGTACTATTGTCATTTATTTTACTTCTTCATGTGTTTTAAGTTCCACAAGATCTTATTGTTTTAAGCAATCAACATTTATTTATACTTATTTTTTTTAAAGATTTTATTTATTTGAGAGAGAGAGAGCAAGTGCATGAGCAGGGGGAGGGGCAGAGGGAGAAGCAGACTCCCTGCTGAACAGGGAGCCTGATGTGGGGCTCGATCCCAGGACCCTGGGATCATGACCTGAGCTGAAAGCAGACACTTAACCGACTGAGCCACCCAAGCACCCTATTTATACTTACTTATATCACGAACCTTAACATATTTAAATTTAGCAATATATTTTACCTCTTTATCCTTTAGCAGGACTGTTCTTCAGCCTGAAGAACTCTCTTTAGTATTTCTTAAAAATCAAATCTATAGGGCACCTGGGTGGTTCATTTGGTTGAGCATTGGACTCTTGGTTTTGGCTCAGGTGGTGATCTAAGGGTTGTGAGATCAAGCCCCAAGTCAGTCTCTGCACTCAGCATGGAGTCTGCTTGAGATTCTCTTCTTTGTCCCTCTGCCCCTTCCACTTGTGTGCTCCCTCTCTCTCTCTCTCAAATAAATTAACTAAAAAAAATGTTTTTAAGGGGCACCTGGGTGGCTCAGTTGGTTAAGTGTTTGCCTTTGGCTCAAGTCATGATCTCAGGGTCCTGGGATTGAGCCCCACATCGGGCTCCCTGCTCAGCGGGGCATCTGCTTCTCCCTCTCCCCTCTGCTTATCCCCTGCTTGTGTTGTGTGTGCCCTCTCTCTTGAATAAACAAATAAAATTAAAAAAAAATTTTTTTTACGTTGTGATAAAGAACACGCAACATGAAATTTACCAACTCTAGGGGCGCTTGGGTGGCTCAGTCATTGAGCGTCTGCCTTTGGCTCAGGTCATGATCCCAGGGTCCTGGGATCGAGCCCCATATCTGGCTCCCTGCTCAGCGGGAAGCCTGCTTCTCCCTCTCCTGCTCCCCCTGCTTGTGTTCCCTCTCTCGCTGTGTCTCTCTCAGTCAAATAAATAAATAAAATCTTTAAAAATTTTTTTTACCAGCTCTACCATGTTCAAGTATACAGTTCAGTAGTGTTACGTATATTCACATTGCTGTGTAATAGATCTCCAGAACTGAAACTCTGTACGCATTAAACAACAACTCCCCATTTCCCTTTATCCACATCCTTCATACAGTATTTGTCCTTTTTGTGATTGGCTTATTTAATTTAGCATAATATCCCCATGTTGTAGCTTGGGGCAGGATTTCCATTTTAAGACTGAATAATAGTCTGTGTGTATTTACCAATTTTGTTTATACATTCATCCATTTATGGACATTTGGGTAGTTTCTACCCATTAGCTATTGTGAAAAATGCTGCTATGAACATGTGTGTACAAATATCTCTTTGAGATTTTGCTTTCAGTTCTTTTGGGTATATATCAAGAAGTAGGAATGCTGGGTCATATGGTGATTCTATTTTTAATTTTTTGAGGAAATGTCATACTGCTTGCCATAATGACTGTACCATTTTACATTCCTACCAACAGTGTACAAGGGTTCCAATTTCTTGTCATACTTGACAATACTTATTTTCTGTCTTGTTTTGTATTTTATTAATAACCATCCTAATAGCTGTGAGATTGTCTCATTGGTTTTAGTTGCATTTCTCTAATGATTAGTGATATGAATACTTTTTCATATACTTGTTGGCCATTTGTATATTATCTTTGGAGAAGACAAACTATTAGAAAGAAGTATTAGAAAGGTCTATGGCCATACCACCCTGAACGTGCCCTATCTCGTCTGATCTCGGAAGCTAAGCAGGGTCGGGCCTGATTAGTACTTGGATGGGAGAAGTATAAGAAAGAACTATGCTGGGGTGCCTGGGTGCCTCCAAATCCAAATCCAAAACATAAAGCTCCTAAGAAAAAAATATGGAAATGATTCATAACACTGGATTTGGCAATGATTTCTTAGATATGACACAAAGGACACAACAGCAAAATCAAAACTAGACAGATGGGACTAAGTCAAACCTAAAAATTTCTGTATGTGAAATGACACAATCAATAGAGTGAAAAGGCAGCCTATGGTCTAATATGGGAGAAAATATTTGCCAATTATATATTGATAAGGGGTTAATATCCAGAATATATAAAGAATTCCTACAACTCAACAACAACAAATAACCCAATAAAAAATGGGCAAAGAATAGTTTTGAATAGTTCTTTCTTTCTTTTTTTCTTTTTTTTAAGATTTTATTTATCTACTTGAGAGAGAGAGTGTGAGCATGAGCTCGGGGTGGGGGGAGAAGAGCAGAGGGAGAGGGAGAAGCAGGGGCACCTGGGTGGCTCAGTTGGTTAAGCGGCTGCCTTCAGCTCAGGTCATGATCCTGGGGTCCTGGGTTCGAGCCCCACATCCGGCTCCCTGCTCAGCGGAGAGCCTGCTTCTCCCTCTCCCTCTGCCTGCCATTCTGCCTACTTGTGCTCTCTCTCTATCTGTTGAATAAATAAATAAAATCTTTAAAAAAGAAATAAAAATAAATAAAAATGTTATTTCATTGTCTTCTGACTTCCATAATTTCTTTTGAAAAGTTAACTTTCAAACTTATTGGTGCCCTCCCTTTTTAATCTTTCTGCTTTTAAGATTTTCCCCTTTTTAAAAAATGATATTATTTATGTATTTATTTAAGAGAGAGAGAGTGAGAGGGAGGGATAATGGGGGAGAGAGAGAATCTCAAGCCAACTCTACACAGAGCGTGGAGCCCAAGGTGGGGCTCAGTCCCACCCTGAGATCACAACCCAAGCTGAAACCAAGAGTTGGAACTTAACGGACTGAGCTACCCAGGTGCCCCAAGGTTTTCCCCTTTATATTTGTTTTTCTTCAGTTTGACTATCATATGCCTAGATGTAGTTTTCTCTGTATCTCATTTGAGACTTGTAGACCATATTGAATGTGTGTTTTAATAACTTATATCAATTTGGGGAAATTTTTGTCTACTATTTCTTCACATATTGCTTCTTTTCATTCTTTCCTCTGCTTGTTCAACTCCAATTACATGGATGTTAGACCTTTCTATCATGTTCTGTAAGTCTCTTATACTCTTTTTTCTGTTTTCTGTCTTGTTTACTCTCTGTGCTTCAATTTAATACATTGACCTGTTCTCCAGTTTACTAATTATCTGTTCTGTTGTATTGATTTGATATCAAACCCATCAATTTGATTTTTTTTTCAGATTTTATTTATTTGTTTGTCAGAGAGAGAGAGAGCACAAGCAGGGGGAGTGGCAGACAGAGGGAGAAGCAGGCTTCCCACTGGGCAAGGAGCCTGATGCGGAACTCAATCCCAGAACCCTGGGATCATGACCTGAGCTGAAGGCAGATGCTTAACTGACTGAGCCACTCAGCCATCCCATCATCAGTTGGATTTTTAAATTCAGGTATAATCACTTTCTGTTATAGAACTTCCAGTTGACTTTTAAAAAATATATAGATTTTTATTTTTATTTATTTATTTATTTATTTATTTTAAAGATTTTATTTATTTATTTGACAGAGAGAGACACAGCAAGAGAAGGAACACAAGCAGGGGGAGTGGGAGAGGGAGAAGCAGGCTTCCTGCTGAGCAGGGAGCCTGATGCGGGGCTCGATCCCAGGAACCTGAGATCATGACCTGAGCCGAAGGCAGACGCTTAACAACTGAGCCACCCAGGTGTCCCATAATATATAGATTTTTAAACAACAGGTGTTGGAGAGGATGTGGAGAAAAAGGAACTTTTGTGTACTGTTGGGAATGCAAACTGGTGCAGCCACTATGGAAAACAGAATGGAGTTTCCTCAAAAAATTAAAAATAAAATTACCCTTTGATCCAGTAATCTCACTACTGGATATTTACCCAAAGAATACAAGGAAACGAATTCAAATGGATATATGCACCCCTATGTTTATTGCAGCATTATTTACAATAGCCAAATTATGGAAGCAGCCCAAGTGTCCACTGACAGATGGACAAAGAAGATGTGGTATATGTGTATATATATATACATACACACATACACAGTGCAATATTATTCAGCCATAACAAAGAATGAAATCTTGCCATTTGCAACAACACAGATGAAGCTAGAGAGTATAATGCTAAGCAAAATAAGTTAGTCAGAGAAAGACAACTAGCATATGATATCATACGTGGAATTTAAGAAACAAAACAGGCGAATAAGGGGAAAAAGGGAGACAAACCAAAAAACAGACTTTTTTTTTTTTAACAAATCAAGAGTACACTTATCATGATGAGCACTGAGTAATGCATGGAATTGTTCAATCACTATATTATACACCTCAAACTAATATAACACTATGTTAACTATATTGGAATTAAAATTAAAAACTTAATAAAAATATATAGATTCTTGCTCTTTGGCGAAATTCTTTATCCCTTCTTCTCTTGGATATAAATCATAGATGTTTTAGTCCTTGTTTGATTACATTCCAAAATCAAATTCACCTATTGTCTGGGTTTCTTTTCTTGTTTTTTGATAATTTTATCCTTTTCTTTTACTATGCTTTGATTGGATTGGGACACGGATGACGAGTTGTACTCGTTCTATCTGACAGAGCAGCAGTGTACCAGCTTGATCCTAATGTGCTTCTCTTCTCTAATGTTCATAAACTTGAAGTTCTGATTGTGTTAATTGCTTTGCAGTGGCTTCGTACAGTTTGTCTTAGGTTGGATTCTTCCAGAGGTAGACCCTGAACCAAGGATTTTGATAAAATGATTAAGAAAGTGCTTCCTAGGTAAACCATTAAGGGAATGGAAGAAGCAAGATATGGAAGAAGCCAAGGGAGGGTACCATTTAGGTGAAGATCCAGGATCAGGCTCATCTCCAGAACACTCTGGAACATCAATTAGCACCTTAGAGCTTGTCTCACCCAAAGGCAAAGGAATTGAGCTTTTGTATCCCCACAGTAGTCTGTCATTGGCTATGGTCTGTCCTAGGGAATGTCACACTTCCAAGCATTTTTGGCTCTCCTTATGGCAAAGCAACTCCAGTGCCCATGCACAATCCCCCAAAACACAGTTTCTCAACTTTTTGCTCATTATCACACCCTTAGTTAGACTTCTTAGGCATTTTTTCCCTAATCACTTTCTATGAATTTTATTAGTATAACTATACTGTTTATCTGTTTATGTACGATATTTTTACCTGTACTTTATATATAAAAAGAGTACGATTTTTTTTTCTCCCCAAGAACCAATTATTGCCCCCACTGAGAATGCATACTCTAAGGATTGCAGGTATGAATTGTTAACAACAAAGTGTTTAGTTGCTGACATTTGGGTATAAGGACTGGGAATGGGATCCAAGGGAATCTGGATGGGTCACCAACAGTTTTGCCACCTAGTTGTTGTAAATATTTTGTGTAATTTATTATTATTTTGTGGGAGGGTTAGTCCAATACAAGCTCTCTGATCATGGCCAGAGCCAGAAGGCCCCCATTTCTCTTTATTTCTAACAATAGAATGAAAAGTATTTCACAGGCATCAGCAAGCAGATAAGGGAGGTACAATCTTTGATTCTGCATTCTCATAGTGTCAAAACTTATTGTGGATAGGGAACTTCTTTTAATCTCTTAAGGGAGCCTGAGTTATAAAGGACAATATCCACACTTTGCTTATTCAAAGGGGAGCACTAGCTGAAATGCTAGCGGACTAATGTTTGTGGTAGAGGGGAGGGCCTGACGTATGGGAGGGAAGTGTCTCAGCATCACTGAGCTTTATCACTGAGACCTACAATTTTAATGGTTACGAGTTCTAATTTTACCCATCATTGGTTGTGTGACTTGGGCAAGATAATGGATATGAGTTAATGAGTGAAGGAAGGTCATGTTAATAGATTTTATTTCTTTTCTTTTTTTAAGGATGTATTCATCTTTTTCAGAGAGACAGTGCCAGAGATTGTGAGTGGGGGAGGGGCAGAGGGAGAGAATCCTTTTTTCTTGTAAGGCTTTTTTTGGGGGTATTTGCTTTTGTGCTACTTCAGATAACGTCTTCAGGGGCACCTGGGTGGCTCAGTTGGTTAAGTGTAAATTCTATCATCTCATTTTTCACTTTTATAGTTTTTACTTATGTTTTCTCAAAACTTCTATCATTTCATTGATTTGCTTTAGCTCATTTTGAATTATTAAGCTGTGATTTTCAGCTGTTTTGTGGGCATGTTTTAAACTTTGTTTTCGGGGTGCCTGGGTGGCTCAGTGGTTAAGCCTCTGCCTTTGGCTCAGGTCATGGTCCCAGGGTCCTGGGATAGAGCCCCGCATCGGGCTCCCTGCTCAGCGGGAAGCCTGCTTCTCCCTCTCCCACTCCCCCTGCTTGTGTTCCCTCTCTCACTGTGTCTCTCTCTGTCAAATAAATAAATAAATAATCTTAAAACAAACAAAAAAAACTTTGTTTTCATTGTGTGATTTAGTGATGTTATTGATGTTATCCTAAGATCTTTTTCCTCATAATAACTTTGAGATTTGACTGCCTTCCTTTTTGTTGCTCATATTTATGGGAAATTAGTTTGCTTGAACTTTATTTTACCTTTTTCGTTTTTAAATGTAAGCTCTTCACCCAATGTGGGTCTTAAACTCACAACCCTGAGATCAAGAGTTGTATGCTCTACTGACTGAGCCAGCCAGGTTGCCCCAATTTGCCTGAACTTTTAGATGAGAAAAATAAGGATAATTTTTCTAGCTGCTTAGTCAAAGCTCTCTTTTCTATTGTTTTATGAAGTGTTCAGAAATACTGCCTTGAACTTTCTGAGATCTTGGCTCCACTTTTTTTTTTCATCCTTTCATTTGTTCAGCAAATGTTTTTTTGTTCTTTTTTTTTTAAAGATTTATTTATTTATTTGACAGAGACGCAGTGAGAGAGGGAACACAAGCAGGGGGAGTGGGAGAAGCAGGCTTCCCGTGGAGCAGGGAGCCCGATGTGAGGCTCAATCCCAGGACCCTGGGATCACGACCCGAGCCGAAGGCAGATGCTTAACGACTAAGCCACCCAGCCGCCCCCAGCAAATGTTTATTGAGGACTTGCACTATACCAGGCACTGTGCTGCCTGCTTTAAGTGGCTTTAATGTGCATTGGGACCAAGGGGCACAGAGGAAGGTGGGGGGGCTGGCAAGGGAGGAGAAGCAGAGATGAAGATGGGGCTGATCCAGTCTGGGTCAGGGAGCCTCTGCCCTCAGGGGCTGGGTGCTGCGGAGGCCTAGGACCTAGGCTGCTTATCCCAACTGGATGTCCCTGGCCATACCTGTGATGCCCACTCTTTTTTTTTTTCCCCTTAAGATCTATTTATTTATTTGAGAGAGAGAGAGAGAGTACAAGCAGGGGGAAGGAGCAGAGGGAGAAGCAGACTCCCCACCAGGCAGGGAGCCTGATGCAGCCCGATCCCAGGACCCTGGGATCATGTCATAATCCGAGCAGAGGGCAGACACTTAACCAACTGAGGCACCCAGGCACCCTGTAATGCTCACTCTAAAGGCACTTTCAACACTGCCCTGTCGGAAAGAGGGCTTTCACATTCAGCTGGAAGTTGGAAGGCAAAAAGAGGAGAGGGCCCCGAAGCAAACCCCCTGGGGTAACAGGAGCTGGCAGTGCTCCTGGACTACTTAGGAGAGGCACCATGACCTTCCCAAGCCCCTACTTATCTTTTGAATCCTTAATGGAAGAAGGTAAATCAGACAAGGCCCTGTGAATAAGACCTGAATTCCTTATTGCTTTGTGAACTCTGCGTTCCAAGGTTAACAGGGAAGGGCCCACTAGGCTGGTCTTTGGGGGAGCAAGAAAGAAGAGCCAGGGGGTGGCACCCCACAAACTTCCCCCAAAGCCAGAAGAGGGAGGAGGGCCTAAGGCAGAAGGCAAAGGGAGCTTGAAAGGAGCAGGCAAGGGCTGGCCAGGGGGTGAGCAGCTCTGCCTCAGACTAGCGCCAGTGGGCAGGAACCAGTTCTCCCACCAGCACACATGGAGCCCACAGGCCTGAGGGGATCCCCTTTAGGGGCAGAGCCTTGGGAATGGGGTCCTCAAGGTCTTCCAGAGCAGCACTGTAGCCCCTTGCTCAGCCCCTCCCCCAACCAGTGTGTGGTGTAGGATGGGGGAGTGGGGGGGAAAGGGGGTGCTGTTTCCAGGCCACAGTGTGGCCTCTTTAAGCCCTACCCTGGGTAGGAGGTAGGAGGGGAGAGCAGAGAGAGGGATGGGGAAGGGATGGGGAAGGGATGGAGAAAACAAGAGGGCAGATGGAGGGTGTGACTTCGACCTAAGTACGGCTTTTTTTTGTTTGTTTTAGTTTTTAATTAAATTCCAGTTAATTAACATACAGTGTTATATTTCAGGTGTACAATATAGTGATTCAACACTTCCATACATCACCCTGTGCTCATCTTGATAAGTGCATGCCTTAATTCCCATCACCTGTTTTACCCATCCCCCCACCCCCTCCCCTCTGATAAAATAATGGCTTTTTTTTTTTTAAAGATTTTATTTATTTATTTGACAGAGAGAGACACAGCGAGAGAGGGAACACAAGCTGGAGGAGTGGGAGAGGGAGAAGCAGGCTTCCCACAGAGCAGGGAGCCCGATGCGGGGCTCGATCCCAGAACTCTGGGATTATGACCTGAGCCAAAGGCAGATGCTTAATGACTGAGCCACCCAGGCGCCCCTAAAATAATGGCTTTTTAAAAGCATTTTGAGGGGCGCCTGGGTGGCTCAGTTGGTTAAGCAACTGCCTTTGGCTCAGGTCATGAT
>NW_028048040.1:0-419 GCF_054177405.1 Leptonychotes weddellii
GCCTGGGTGGCTCAGTTGGTTAAGCGACTGCCTTCGGCTCAGGTCATGATCCTGGAGTCCCGGGATCGAGTCCCGCATCGGGCTCCCTGCTCGGCAGGGAGTCTGCTTCTCCCTCTGACCCTCCTCCCTCTCATGCTCTCTGTCTCTCATTCTCTCTCTCTCAAATAAATAAATAAAAAATCTTTAAAAAAAAAAAAAATTAAAAAAAAAAAAAAAAAAAAAGAATAAGGGATTGGCCGAGAGTTATGGAAGATGCTAGCATTAGGGAAATCTAACACGGGACCTCTCCGTACTACTTTTGCAGCTTCTTCTTCTAATTATTTACAAATAAAAACTAAATTTAAAAAAAGAAACTGGATGAGCCAATCCCTGTGGTCAAGGAGTTCCTTCCTTTCTTCTCTCCTTCCCTCCTTCCGCAA
>NW_028048041.1:0-419 GCF_054177405.1 Leptonychotes weddellii
TTTCATACACATTTTTAAAACTTTAATAAATAATATTTGTAAAAATATACTTTCAGAAAACACCATATTTCATATGCAAGTTTATAATCCTAACACTTAGCCTTATTTTATGAGTATACAATCTCCATAAAATTCAGCATGGAAAAAAACTCTAGAAAGAAATACAGTAAAAGTCAAAACATGATCTCTATTTCTTCTTGTCTAAAAGAACAACTGTTATATTATTATCAGGGACAAATGAACATTAGTATTTTCTCATTCCCATTATTAGGGATAGAGCTGGGCTTTTTTCATCTATTATCTCAACTAATATCCACAACAAGCTTGTGATGTAGCTATTGTTTTGTCCATTTTATTAATAAGGAAGCAAGATTCAGAGATATTAAGTGACTGTCCCAGGGTCATATGACTGAAAAGGG
>NW_028048042.1:0-419 GCF_054177405.1 Leptonychotes weddellii
AGGACCCTGGGATCATGACCTAAGCCAAAGGCAGTCGTTTAACGACTGAGCCACCCAGGCGCCCCAGGAATTTTCTTTTAGTCTGAAAGCTACACCAAAATACAAAGGTCTGAATTAAGAGAGAACTTAATTTCTGTTACCCTAATTTTCTCATTTACTTTTTTTTTTTTTTTTTAAGAGTAGGCACCATGCCCAATGTAGGGCTTGAACTCACGACCCTGAGATTAAGAGTGGTGTGCTCGGGGCACCTGGGTGGCTCAGTCATTAAGCGTCTGCCTTCGGCTCAGGTCATGATCCCAGGGTCCTGGGATCGAGCCCCACATCGGGCTCCCTGCTCCGCGGGAAGCCTGCTTCTCCCTCTCCCACTCCCCCTGCTTGTGTTCCCTCTCTCGCTGTGTGTCTCTCTCTCTGTCAAATAA
>NW_028048043.1:0-419 GCF_054177405.1 Leptonychotes weddellii
CTCTACTGTCCCCTCCCAGACCTCTGCCGCGGCTCCCTGGATGCTCCCACTCCACGCACAGTGCAGACCCCTGTCTCTGCCACCCACACCCCTGCCCTGGGATACCACCGCCCCAGCGAGGACAGCAGCATCCGGCCCAACGGAGGCTGGAAAGATGAATTGAGTGAAGCTGGTGCTGTGTTGTGCCCCAGGAAGACACGCAGAGGTATTTCATCAAAGCAGCAGAAATAAACCTCAATCCCATTCAACAGAACAAGACCAAGGCCCAGAGAGGTGAAGCAACTTGCTTAGGGTCACACAGCACTTGGAGGGTTCAGACTCCAAGTTTTGTGCCATCATGCCTGGCTTCTCTGCACCTCCTGTTGGTTGGGGGGAGGGAGGGTAGAGGGACGGGGGCAGGAAGCACAGCTCCCCTGCTG
>NW_028048044.1:0-419 GCF_054177405.1 Leptonychotes weddellii
GGCCTGAACCCACGCACACGGCTCTGGGTTTGATCCTCCCCACCCT
The DNA here is from genome assembly GCF_054177405.1 of Leptonychotes weddellii. NCBI lineage: Eukaryota > Metazoa > Chordata > Mammalia > Carnivora > Phocidae > Leptonychotes > Leptonychotes weddellii. The sequence continues at coordinate 47 of NW_028048044.1, forward strand.
TGGGACAGCACAAGAGCAGAGCCCTAACATGAGCCGTCCTGAGCCCAAAGGCCTGTTGGGGGCTGGTTCTGCGGGAGACAGCAGGGGCAGGTGGGAAGGGTCTGTGTGTGTGTGTGTGTAGGTGGAGGGCTCTGTGGGTGGACCCCAGTCTTACTGAAACCCCAGGGGCTTCAGGGGGAAGTGCTTCCATGGTCCATTTAGCTGTGCCTGCATGAAGTCCAAGGTCATGAGCCATGAGGTCAGAGCCTTTGTCCACCCATAAGATGCTTTTGCAGGGGAATCTCAGGAAACAAATGCGAGCAAGAAATATACTTGTATATGCAGAATTCGTGATGTAACTTATCAGATATGAGGAAAACAACACCCGGATGAG
>NW_028048045.1:0-419 GCF_054177405.1 Leptonychotes weddellii
TCAGGGTCACCTCCGCGGGCACAGGGAAGCCTGTCACAGGATGCTACCTGGGTCTGGAAATCGGGAAGCAGGTGTTTGCCCGTGACAGTCACACTTCCTGCTCCTCATTCGGAGGTGCCCCAGCCAGATGGCGGAGGCCCGAGGAGGAAAGGAGCAGGCTGGGCTGAGGCCGCTGGCTGAGCCAGCCCTGGACTTCCAGGAGAGACGGCAGGGGCTTGCATCCCACGCCCCAGCGCCCTCCCCACCCGCCCAGCACGCCCTTCCCGCCCAGAGTGGGGGCTCTCTCTGCCCCGAGAACATGCTTGAAGACTCGGAGATGTTCCCGGATTCACAGGTCCTGGGGGCACGTGGAGGCCTGTGCACCCCTCTCCCTCATCCCCCTTCCCCTGGACTCACTGACCTTCCTTCTGTGCCTCAAA
>NW_028048046.1:0-419 GCF_054177405.1 Leptonychotes weddellii
GGTTGTTATTTGAAGACTTAATATTGCATGATTTATACATGTGGAATAGTCTAATTTTTTAAATACATTGGCTATTTTGGGGTATGGCCAAAACAGAATAAATATAAAAATTAAAAGTACTGGGCGCCTGGGTGGCTCAGTTGGTTAAGCGACTGCCTTCGGCTCAGGTCATGATCCTGGAGTCCCGGGATCGAGTCCCGCATCGGGCTCCCTGCTCGGTGGGGAGCCTGCTTCTCCCTCTGACCCTCCCCCCTCTCATGTGCTCTCTGTCTCTCTCATTCTCTCTGTCTCAAATAAATAAATAAAATCTTTAAAAAAAAAAAAAATTAAAAGTACTCAGGCCGGGCCTTTTGAGTTAATTGATTTAAAGACATATGTGGTTGCCAGAGGGGAAATGGGGGGGGAAGGATGAGTGAAAT
>NW_028048047.1:0-419 GCF_054177405.1 Leptonychotes weddellii
TGGGGCGCCTGGGTGGCTCAGTCGTTAAGCGTCTGCCTTCGGCTCAGGTCATGATCACAGGGTCCTGGGATCGAGCCCCACATCGGGTTCTCCGCTCTGCGGGAAGCCTGCTTCTCCCTCTTCCACTCCCCCTGCTTGTGTTCCCTCTCTCGCTGTGTCTCTCTCTGTCAAATAAATAAAATCTTTAAAAAAAAAAAAATAAAAAAAAAAAAAAAAAAAATAAAACTGTTAAATGGTACATTTTGTATGTGTTTGACCACATTTTTTTTTTAATTTTTACTCTGTGCCTCAGTTTTCTCATCTGTAAATATGAAAATAGGATTGTTGTGAGAGCTGTTTTAAAAAGGGGGGAACGGGAAAAGAAACACTTGGAACTGTACCTGGCCCTTACTCAGCAAGTGTGAGCTGTTATGACCGGA
>NW_028048048.1:0-419 GCF_054177405.1 Leptonychotes weddellii
TTCTCCTTTTCTTTTGCACTTGCTTTATTCCTGATGTTCCGTTTCCTTCTGGTATTATTTCCCTTCTGTCTAAAGAAGTTGTTTTATAACTTCCTACAGAGCCGGACTGCTGGCAGCAAATGTTTTCTCTTCGCCTTCATTCCAGAAGCAATTTTTTTTGCTGGACATAGAATTCTAGACTGGCATGTCTTTTCCTTCATATGAGTCACATCCTTCAGTAACCTAGCTATAGGTTACCTACAAGAAATTCACTTCAAATGTAATGGTATTAGTAGATTAACAACAGAAGGAGAGACAAAAGAAATATGCAAACACTAATCAAAAGAAAGCTGGAAAAGCTATGTTAGGGACAAAGTTTAGGTTGGAGCTAAGAGAATTACATGGAATAAAAGGAAACACTACGTAACGATAAAAGTGTC
>NW_028048049.1:0-419 GCF_054177405.1 Leptonychotes weddellii
GGCGTCACAGAATCAGGGATCACGAGCTGGGTTAAAAACAAAACATGAGGGGCGCCCCGGAGGCTCAGTGGTGAAGCGTCTGCCTTGGGCTCAGGTCGTGACCCAGGGTCCTGGGATCAAGCCCCGAGTCAGCTCCTTGCTCCCTCTCCCTCTGCTGCGCCCCCACCTGTGTGTGTGCACACGCTCTCTCTCTCTCTCATTAATAAATCAAATCTTTTTTAAAAAAAAAACCCAAACACGAGACAAGCTTTGTACACGGAGCAGGGTCCGGCTCCCACCCACCATGCTGCGACTGCAGGGGCAGGGTCTGCGCCCAGAGCCAGACGGGCGGCGGGGACCGCCGCTCCCGCTCCAGCCGCGACGCAGAGCCCCTGGCGGTGAAGAGCCCTGCAGGGTGTGGCTACTGTGCCCGCTGTCAT
>NW_028048050.1:0-9203 GCF_054177405.1 Leptonychotes weddellii
CATTCTGCATGGAGCACTGGGTGTTATGCACAAACAATGAATCATGGAACACTACATCTAAAACTAATGATGTAATGTATGGGGATTAACATAAGAATAAAAAAAAAAACCAAGACAAAAAAAAAATAGGCAAAGACTTGCATGGATATTTCTCCAAAGATATGCAAATGAGCAAGAGCACAAAATCACTAGCCATTGGGAAAAATAGACTAAAATTAAATTAGACAAAACTCAAAGCCATTGGAATAGATACTGTCAATGACACATATAATAACAAGAGTTGATGAGGATGTGGAGAAATTGGAACCCTATGCACTGTTGGTGGAAATGCAAAATGGTATAGCTGTTGTGGAACAGAGTATAGGAGATCCCCCCAAATTAAACATGGAATTACAATATGGTGCTACATTCCACCTGTAGCTAAATGCCACACTATATTGAAAGCAGGGTCTTGAAGAGGTATTTACATACTTATATTTATAGCAGCATTATATATAATAGATAAAATGTGGATACAATACAAGTGTACATTGATAGATAAATGGATAAGCAAAATGTGTGTACACCCAATGGAATATTAACCTTAAAATGAAGGAATTTCTGTAATATGCTGAAGCATGGGTGAACTTTGACAACATAATGCTAAGTGAAACAAGTCCGTCACAAAAATACAAATCCTGTATGATTTCACTTATACAAAGCAATAAGAGTGTTCATAATCATAAAGATATAAGGTATAATGGTTGCCAGGGGATGGGGGAAAGGAGGAATAAGCAGTTATTTTTTAATGGGTATTGAATTGCAAATTTATGAGTCAAAAGAGTTCTGGAGATGGTGTTGATGGTTGCACAACAAAATGAATATACTTCAGTGTCATCAAACTGTATGCTTAAAACTGGTTGAGATTATATATTTTATTATATATATAAACATAAAAATGAAAAATGGAAAAATTAAATGCACATTAAAGTAGCCTAAGTTGTAAGTTAATGATAGAAAAAGTACAATCCATAAACTCGTAAAGAGTGATGGAGAAAAAGATGTGAAGGAAAGCAACCTCATTTTTATTTTTTTATTTTTATTTTTTTAAAGATTTTATTTATTTATTTGACAGAGAGAGACACAGCGAGAGAGGGAACACAAGCAGGGGGGAGTGGGAGAGGGAGAAGCAGGCTTCCGGCCGAGCGGGGAGCCCGATGTGGGGCTCGATCCCAGGACTCTGGGATCATGACCTGAGCCGAAGGCAGACGCTTAACGACTGAGCCACCCAGGCGCCCCGCAACCTCATTTTTAATCTCCACCTCAGTAGTTGATCTCACAGAGTCAGATTCTGTATCTGTGAAAGTTGTAAAGATAAAAGAAAAATATTTCACCAATTTTTGAGGATTAAAGGATTATATATATCACACATATATATCACATATATACACACATATATGACATGTAAAAAATACTATATATATCTCATATATATATACACATATATATCACATATAAAAATACATTTTATAAAACAAAAAGGCTACAAAAATTAATATACTTCACAGAAAATAATTAACAATGGTGAGATTTGAGATTATTTTAAATATTGGTTAAGATTTTGATGCATATTGGGGTACCTGGGTGGCTCAGTTGGTTAAGCATCTGCCATCAGCTCACGTCATCATCTCAGGGTCCTGGGATCAAGCTCTACATGGGGTTCTCTGCTCAGTGGGGAGTCTGCTTCTCCCTCTCACTCTCCCTCTGTGCTCCCTCTCTCTCTCACTCTCAAATAAATGGATAAAATCTTTAAAAAATATTCTGATGCATATTTCATTTAATAATGAAAGGAGATTATTTAAAAGGCATGAGGAGAAAATCAGAATAGTGCAACTAAAATATTGATTAACTTTTTTAAGTGTTTTAACTGCATGTTTCTTAAAATCTCAAGGGGATTTATCATCAGACACACCTTATCCTCTCCTCTAAGAGGCATTTTAAAACCAGGAATGAAGTCATTTTTCTGCCTCTCTTATATGAACTTTACATGGCCACACTTCATTTGTCCATCTGGATGAACCTTACGGTATCATCTGATGGTAGATTCAACCAGACAAGTAGATAAAAGTGGAGGAGCAAAAGGTAATTATTGTTTTTGACTTGTTTTGCTTCTGACCATGCTATTAGTTCTTGACACTATTTCTGCAATTATTTTTCCTATCATCTATTTTTATTGAAAAAAAGGAAATGCACTATTCCCTTTGAAACTCTTTATATAATGCATATTTGCTTTTACACACTTAGAAATGGATCATCAATTTCCAATTACCGATATTATTGGATAATGTGTTTGTATTTGTGAGGCTGAGATTTTGCAGAGGAAGAGTGACTTTATTTAACTTGAGGGAGATTACTTTGGGTAGTTAGAACACTGAAATGTCTTAATCATATTTATGTTTCTTTGTTTAAACTTACAGTGTGTGACCTAAAATCCAAATTGTAAACTGTGGAGAGAGGACTATGTCCCCAACCAATATAAGGCAGAGTTAGAGAATGTTGGTCCCAGTCCTGCTGAGGTAGAGTTCTCCCTCAGATTAGTTGTATCAGGCACTTACCACAAGAACTTCAATTTCTTTAATCTGTAAAAGGAGAAAATAAGTATGTCATAGACTCTTGGAGAAGATTAAATGTGGTGCAGCATTAAATATTCGCTTTGATGCTTCAAATACAGATTCAATATTATTCTGCCATCACTATCGATGATGCACAAAGCTGTTTACATTAATCTCAAGCAATTGAATAAAGAAAGGTAAGCATAAACACGGAGGCTAGCTGTCTTGTATGGTAATGACAGCATCCCCTTGTCTGCCAGGTGTCTTAGTTGGGCTGTTGAGTGTGGCTTGATCATAGGCATCCCTATTTATCGGAATGAATCAGTGATTATCCCAGCACCCCCAAGCACCCACATCTCCCTCCATCCACTCAGCGAACAGCTTCAAGGTCCTCAATATCTTAGTAACTGTGCTGATCCTTGCTTCACTCTGATCACAAATATAGACTAGGTCAGTGGGTGTTTCTTTTTTTGCACCTCATTGGACTGTTTTCAAATGATACACAGAGCTCAGCTTTCATCTGCCAGTAAGGGTAAAATTTAATAGAAAGATTATTAATTTTTTGCATTGTGTTCTAGACTTGTTAGATATTCTTTAAGGCTTCAGAATCGTTTGCAGTGTCGTCTACCATTTCAGCACCCCAGAAGATAGGATTGTAATAAGTCAAATATTATAATTAACCTTTGAATTATCACAAAAATATAAAATATATTTGAAACTTGAAAATTCTTCTTGAAATATCCTTGCATCATAAAGACTTGTAAGCTTTTCCCAGAAAGAGTCCAATTATTTCCTTCCCATTTGCAAGAGCTCTTTAAATGTAACATTTAATATGCCAGAAGTTTTAAAAATTTATAAAGGTTAAATCCATAAAAGGAAACATGGAAGATGCTATTACTGATTGTTTTCATAATGGCCAGAGATATCTTTCTTATTTATTTTGTATCTATTTTTAAATTGTGGTTTAAATCACATTATATAGCATTTGTCCCAGAGTAGGTAACTGTTACTTCCTTAAGTGTAACCGATTTGATTTCACTTTGATTTTTCTTCAGAGTCTAACAGAGACTCAGGCTATCAGCAACAAGACAGAGGAGTCAACAGTGAGTTTCAGTCAGTGACATCTCAGGGATGTGCAGTTTTTCTCTACACATATTAGTTTCTGTAAAAAATTAATTACTATGTGCATAAAGCAGATGATATTTGGGGAAATAATTAAAGCTTTGTCTGCTAAATAGCAGTGACCATCTAAATCCAAGTTTCTCCTTCACACTTGGAGTTATTACGAGATTAATTTCAACTTGGAGAAGCATGTACTAGACAGAAACAAGATGAGATTCTCCATAGAGATCTGAACCAGGGTTATAATAAGAAATATTTGTATCTATGTTTATATTTTATTTATATATCCATTTTATATTTATTTAAATTATATATATTCATGTAAAATTAGTATACACACACGTGTTTGGAACTATAGAAATTATCAAATTCAAATGCTTAAATGTATGGACAGATGCTGAAATTGGAAAACTGAGGTATCTCACATAATAAGAAAATAGTAATAACAGCCATTTCTTACAGTTCTGCAAATTGATTCTGCAAATATGATACTGTAGTTATTAACTCTTTAACAGTATGTGTGCCTATTCTTCTATAACTGGTAATGTTCTAAGCACTTTCATTATTTTACCTTACTTAATCCTAACCACATCTGATGTCAAAAATTACTATTTTATCCTGTTTTTATATAGAGTGGACAATGGAATAGTGTATAGAGGAAAATCTAGATTTATAACTATGGTTAGATGAGATTCTGAGATCCCTACCCTATGCCACTCAGGTCTCTAAAGTGTCAGTCATGTGTAAGAATCCTGACCTGCTCCTAGGAATGTATAGCTCACTCCACCCAGTATAGCCTCACTGAGTTTCCCTATTCTATGGGAAGGGGGGGAATTAAAAAATTGGTATAGATTTCCCCCCAAATTGTGTTTGTATTAAATCCCTCTTACATAAAATATGCATTCCAGAATTTTGTAAGATTCCATTTGGGTTCTAAAAGCAGAGAGATAGATTTGTATAACAAAATTCCTAAAAATGGGTTTTATTTATCTTTTCTTTCAATAATTCACTTTTTGTGTTTAAGTTATCATGTCTGTAAATGCCCAATATATGTTGATGGATGCCAATATTTATCATTAGGATAGATAGTAGAAGTTGCCAAATCTTTTTAGCCATAGTTCTTAATTCCTTATTTTCTATTAAATTCTAAATTTTAAGTAATTAATCATCCTCATTTCTACACACCATGAAACTTTCTCTGATTAACACAATAAGGTTGGCAAAAACAAACACATACATGCACACTGTCAGTAAATATTTATTTATTCATTTCAGGTGGAAGAATCCCGTGACTGACCATTAATCCCAAAGCTCTTCTCAGTGGTGTAAGTGAAACTTTATGAAAAACATGAACTGGGTGGCTAATTACACTGGACAGTCCGATTTCATTCTGGTGGGAATCTTCAGTCAATCAAATCACCCAGCTCTCCTGTGTGTGGTCATTTTTGTAGTTTTCTTGATGGCTTTAACTGGGAATCGTGTCCTGATTCTTCTGATACATTTTGATGCCCACCTCCACAGCCCCATGTACTTTTTCATCAGCCAGTTGTCGTTCATGGACATAATGTACATTTCTGTCACCGTGCCCAAGATGCTCATAGACCAGGTCATCGGTATAAATAAGATCTCAGCCCCTGAGTGTGGAATGCAAATGTTCCTCTATGTGACACTAGCAGGTTCAGAATTTTTCTTTCTAGCTGCCATGGCCTATGACCGCTATGTGGCCATCTGTTACCCTCTTCACTACCCTGTCCTCATGACCCATAAAGTATGTCTTCTCCTAGCATCTGGCTGCTGGTTTCTAGGATCTGTGGATGGATTCATGCTCACACCCATCACTATGACATTCCCTTTCTGCAGATCCCGGGAGTCCATCATTTCTTCTGTGAAGTCCCTGCTGTAATGAAGCTTTCCTGCTCAGACACTTCCCTCTATGAGACACTCATGTACCTGTGTTGTGTCCTCATGCTCCTCATCCCTGTGACAGTCATTTCAAGCTCCTATTCTTTCATCCTCTTCACCATCCACAGGTTGAACTCAGCAGAGGGACAGAAGAAGGTCTTTGCCACTTGTTCTTCCCAGATGACTGTGGTCATCCTCTTCTATGGGGCCGCTGTCTATACATACATGCTCCCCAACTCCTATCACACCCCTGAGAAGGACATGGTTGTATCTGTCTTTTATACCATCCTCACTCCTGTGTTAAACCCTTTAATCTATAGTCTCAGGAATAAGGATGTCATAGGAGCTCTGAAGAAAATATTGAATGTGGGACCTGCCTTTCAAGAAACTATAAAATAGGACATTTTTATATTAATGCTTTTATTCTTTTTCTCCAAATATTATAACTTCAGGGCGCCTGGGTGGCTCAGATGGTTAAGCGTCTGCCTTCGGCTCAGGTCATGATCCCAGGGTCCTGCGATCGAGTCCCACATCGGGCTCCCTGCTCCTTGGGAGCCTGCTTCTCCCTCTGCCTCTCTCTCTCTCTCTCTCTGTCTCTCATGAATGAATAAATAAAATCTTTAAAAAAAAACAAATATTATAACTTCAGAATCTTATGCCAATATTATTCCATAGATTTTCATCTCATAATGCCTCCTATCATTTGTATACCTCTTTTGGGAATTACTTCTGTGTATTACAGAGCTCTTTGATTACATAATATTTGTCCATTCAAAATGAATTTTACTATCATATTGTACTGGCATTACATTTACTGACATTGATTATTACACACTTATTCTGTAGGAGAATATTCATACTTTTAGAAAATACATTATAAGAATATAGGGCAGTAAAGGTTATGAGGTAGTATTAAATTGTCTTTATTTTTTGTATTTGTCTTTAATAAGATAGATAAAAAGAGAGAAACAGAGAGTTTGACAGAATTATGAAGGAATAGGTACAATATTACCTATTTGAGAGAGAAAGAAAGACTGACAGAGAAATTATGAAGCAAATGGGTACAATTTTAACAGTAAGCAAAGAGTATATGGGTGTTCTTTGTACCTTCTTATTTGTACTACATTTATACAAATCTGAAATTAACCCCAAATAAAGAATTAAAGCATCTTTCTCCCCCCCAACTTTAAAAGAATTGATTATCTGTTTTGTGGTTGTGTAAATAACATATCCTAGAAAACACTCACTCATTTCAGTTTGGCTTTTCATCACTGAGGTGATCGAATCATTGGTTCACATTTATTTGAAACTATCTTGTTCTACATGATCCATTCCTAAAGACATATAGTGGAAGTTAATAGTCACCACAATGTGGTAAATTTAGGATTCAGAATTGCATATGGGGATTGTGGGGGAAATGGAAACCCCACGGTGGAATGAAAATTTAGGGAAGGTTCTTTGCGTGAGGTGACATTTGAATTGAGTTTTAAACTATGTAATTTATTAAACAAATAGATAGGGCACCAGATAGCCTTTCATTTATTCAATAAATATTTTATGATATATTATAATAAAGATATTAGTTAAAGGTTATTAAAATATAAATAATATATGAATGCTATCTCTAAGAAATTTGAACTAGTAGTTGTAGTTGTATATTTCAATAAGTGGTAAAAATTATATGATATGCTTTGATGTTGATTTGGAAAGGGCACAACTCATAAGGACACATCAGTTATACTGTGATATGTGAGTTCATTCAAGCCAAGAGGACTGAGAGAAGAAGTTGGAGTTGATTTTTGAATGGTGACTAGATGTTACCCTCAGATAAGTACTGGGTTTTGGGTTGAAGGGATTTACTCAGGGACAAGATGTCTCATAAAAGGCACAGAATGAGCAAAGGAGATGGTTGACCAAATAGGAGCAGTAAATATTCCAGTGGAACCTCCTTTTTATCTTTAGTTTAGATACTCATTTCTCGCCTTTCCTTAACTCAGAGTTTTACAAAAAGCAATGAAGTTATTAGACTTATATTTTGGAAATGTTAAATCAGTGCTCACCAATTGGAACAGTACAAGCCTGAAGGCAAGAAGTCCAGGTAAGTAAGGATGGTGAACAAAATAGTGTTAATCTAACTGGAATGAACCATGCTTTAACATCAGGAGGCACTAGAGGAAAGATATTTGGGGTAAATATAACCCTGTTGAACTTGTACCATAAAACCACAGACATGGTTTTATGTCAAGCATTTTTCAATTGGCTGTGTCCAAATTCTTCAAATTGAGAATTGTCAGCTTGTTTCAAACATATACATTCTATTTTGCTTTGAGAGACACTCAATTATTGTATCACTGTAAAATAAGGATCTTGCAGTATTTGAGATTGCAAATTGGAAAACCAATTTCCAATATTTTTGCTTCAAACTGAATGAATAAAATAATGCATTCTTTTTTTTACTTTTTTATTGTTATGTTAATCACCATATATTACATCATTAGTTTTTGATGTAGTGTTCCATGATTCATTGTTTGCGTATAACACCCAGTGCTCCATGCAGAACGTGCCCTCTTCAATACCCATCACCAGGCTAACCCATCCTCCCACCCCCCTCCCCTCTAGAACCCTCAGTTTGTTTTTCAGAGTCCATTGTCTCTCATGGCTCATCTCCCCCTCCAATTTCCCCTCCTTCATTCTTCCCCTCCTACTATCTTCTTTTTTTTTTTCTTAACATATATTGCATTATTTGTTTCAGAGGTACAGATCTGAGATTCAACAGTCTTGCACAATTCACAGCGCTCACCATAGCACATACCCTCCCCAATGTCTATCACCCAGCCACCCCAAAAATAATGCATTCTTTAACTTTCAAAAAGAATTGAAGATAATGCATCTCCTCTCCAATATTCTAGACTATATCATAAACACATTTGATGCTTCCTTTTGTAACACCCTAGAAATGGAAGACAAAATATAATGAAGAGAAACATGATGTGAAGCAGAACAACTTTCTATGAAACATGACTTTATTTTTAATGTGTCTTAAACCAGAAATTTTTTTTAATATTCTAAAACAATGAGTTATCTTTTTTTGCTTTATCTTTTTATTTTATTATTATTTTCTTAAATTTTTTCATTATGTTCAGTTAGCCAACATATAGTAGTACATCATAGGTTTTTGTTGTAGTGTTCAATAATTCATTAGTTGCCTATAGCACCCAGTGCTCATCCCAGCACATGCCCTCCTCAATACACATCACGTGGTCATCCCATCCCCCCACCCCTCCCCTCTGCAACCCTCAGTTTGTTTCCTGGAGTCCAGAGTTCTCATGGTTTGTCTCACTATCTGATTTCTTCCCATTACTCAGGGACTCAGTTTTCCCTCCCTTCCCCTGTGGTCCTCTGCTCTATTCCTTATGTTCCACATATGATTGAAACCATATGGTAATTCTCCTTCTCTGCTTGGTTTATTTCACTTAGCATAATCCTCTCCAGTTCCATGCATGTCAATGCTAATGATAGGTATTCATCCTTTCTGATGGCTGAGTAATATCCCATTGTATATATGTACCACATCTTCTTTTTTTTTTT
>NW_028048051.1:0-419 GCF_054177405.1 Leptonychotes weddellii
TGGGCTCAGGGCAGCTGGGGGGTCACCCCACATGACCGAGGTCAGAGCAGATTTGGATTTGAGGAGAAAATGTTCAGTTTTACCTGAGCTCTGTGCTCCCCGAAAACAGTAGCAGTAAAAGAAAGCCCCAGCTTTTGTGTTCCGGGAGACAGCTCATGGCAATACAACTTCGTTAGGGCTCATGGGTGCCCCCCTCCACGCCTATGACCCGGTCAGACATGCACCTTCCAAATTCCCATTCTCGGCTTCATAAAAGACCAGCCAGACTGGTCTATGACAGCAACCTCATCCCACACTGCAGCAGTCTTTCCAAATAAAATCTCTCCTAACCTAAGTCCAGATTTGTTTTTCTTTAGCAGAGGAAATAAACACACAGGGAGAAAGCGTGGCTCTTGGCCCCTCTGAGCTGTAAGGATGCT
>NW_028048052.1:0-419 GCF_054177405.1 Leptonychotes weddellii
ACGAACCATGAGAGACGATGGACTCTGAAAAACAAACTGAGGGTTCTAGAGGGGAGGGGGGTGGGAGGATGGGTTAGCCTGGTGGTGGGTATTGAGGAGGGCACGTTCTGCATGGAGCACTGGGTGTTGTGCACTGTTGAACAATGAATCATGGAACACTTCATCTAGAACTAATGATGTAATGTATGGGGATTAACATAAGAATAAAAAAATAAATAAATAAATAAATAATTAAAAAAAAAAAAAGAGATGAGATAAGTGAGATTTACCTATCATTATAGAGCTCATATAGATTTGATCTTAAGGTACATGTTCGAGGTTCGAGTTGTGATTTCCAGGGGCTCACAGAACTGATTTATTCAGTGATTCTAGATAGAGGAAATAGTGAAAAGTAATAACAGGACATGGTTTTCACATCC
>NW_028048053.1:0-419 GCF_054177405.1 Leptonychotes weddellii
GGACGAGGGGGCAGGCTCTGTGACCCCACCGGGCTCTGCTTCTCGAGGTGGGGCCTCCTGACCCTCAGGCCTCCCCTGTTACATGAAGGGGCAGCCGCTCTTGGAGCCCTGAGGGCTGTGGCTGTTCTCCGTGTCTGGGTCATCTTGCCCCAGAACCTCTTTCTGAAGGGCCAGATGCCTCCTTTCTCATTCCACCACCGTGGGTCTGTCTGTCTGTCTCTCTCTCTCATTTCTGCGTCTCTTTCTGTAATTGCCACTTCTGTGCATCTGCATCTCTGTTGTCCTCCCTCTGTCTTTCCGAGTTTGGATCCGTGCAGATCTCTCTTATTCTGCGACCCTGTGTCTCTCGTGGCCTCCCTCTCTGTCCTGACGTGTGTCTTTCTGCCCACGTGCCTAGGGTGTGAGGGCAGGGCTGGTAG
>NW_028048054.1:0-419 GCF_054177405.1 Leptonychotes weddellii
GGCGCCTGGGTGGCTCAGTTGGTTAAGCGACTGCCTTCGGCTCAGGTCATGATCCCAGGGTCCTGGGATCGAGTCCCGCATCGGGCTCCCTGCTCTGCGGGGAGCCTGCTTCTCCCTCTCCCACTCCCCCTGCTTGTGTTCCCTCTCTCGCTGTGTCTCTCTCTGTCAAATAAATAAATAAAATCTTTAAAAAAATAAATAAATAAAAAAAAATAAAGTAAGTTTCCAAAATAATGACCCTTTATCTCTAAGCCATTTTAATGTACCTAATCTAGCAAGTTGTACTGTTGCAATGGAATAGCCCAAAATCATGCCAGAATTTTCTACACAGATTTTAAAATTGTAGTGCTTTTAGACCAAGAATGTCCACCTTAAAACTCTGTTAAAGTGAACAATGACAAATACCTTAAAAAAAAAAA
>NW_028048055.1:0-419 GCF_054177405.1 Leptonychotes weddellii
CTTTTAATGTAGAAATGTATCTTAAAAATTTTTTTTTAAATTTACAGGTCACATATGGTCCAGACAGCTTTACCAAAACACCTTTCCAACAGCTTCCATTTTGGCATTGAAGACTGTTCTCAGCAACGGTGAGATTTGTTTATCCAACTGCCTTTTCTTATAAGATCTAATGCTAGAGTACTTTATGTAGGGCATAAACGTAAATGAACAACACACATTCTTTTTTTTTTTTATTCTTATGTTAATCCCCATACATTACATCATTAGTTTTAGATGAAGTGTTCCATGATTCATTGTTTGTGCATAACACCCAGTGCTCCATGCAGAATGTGCCCTCCTCAATACCCACCACCAGGCTAACCCATCCTCCCACCTCCCTCCCCTCTAGAACCCTCAGTTTGTTTTTCAGAGTCCATCGT
>NW_028048056.1:0-419 GCF_054177405.1 Leptonychotes weddellii
GAAGAATGAAGGGGGGGAAATCGGAGGGGGAGATGAACCATGAGAGACGATGGACTCTGAAAAACAAACTAAGGGTTCTAGAGGGGAAGGGGGTGGGAGGATGGGTTAGCCTGGTGATGGGTATTAAAGAGGGCACGTATTGAATGGAGCACTGGGCGTTATATGCAAACAATGAATCATGGAACACTACATCAAAAACTAATGATGTGATGTATGGTGATTAACTTAACATAATAATAATAAAAAATGCTTAAAAAAATAAAAAAAATCCACTGCTCATCTTTTTCTCCTAGATGACTACAGAAATTCTGGAATACAATGAATTATTGAGAAATTAAATTGGTACATGCTTTAAATTTGGGGGTAGGATGTTGTTATGAACTCATTAGCCAAAAGAATTAAATCTATTCTCCCCTTCC
>NW_028048057.1:0-419 GCF_054177405.1 Leptonychotes weddellii
CGGCCAGACAAGACTTTCTTTCTTTAAAAGCTAGTAAGTTAAACAGCTTTCACCTCCTCCTTTGCTGCCTACGAATTCTGAGTTCATACATGAAGATTCGGGGGGCAGGATTTGGTAAGGAAGGGAACGTAGCACCTTTTCTGGTTTTGTTGTGTTTTTGCTATTTTCTGGCTTATCAGAAAGAAAAACGTAACTTCATGAGATAACGTCTACATTGTCCTGTGCTTCTGACTCCTCTATACTGATAGAGAAGCCTCCATCAGGAGACGGAAGGGTGCAGAGCTGCCTTCCTCATACATTTGATTTTGGGCCTCTGAACATCTGCAGGTCTGCTCTCTGGGACAGAAATCCTGGCTTGAATCTCAAGGTCTTTCAGGCCTGAGATGGAGCTTCATTTAAGAGAGCATCCATCAAACTCC
>NW_028048058.1:0-419 GCF_054177405.1 Leptonychotes weddellii
TCCCCCCCAAGGTCACTTCGTGCAGCCCCTTCATTTTGCAGGGGGCAGCCGACTCCCGGGTGCGGGCAGGGACCTGCTCTGCGTCACATGGCAAATTAAATTCAAGGAGGGGGGGAAACGCCGTCCCCCTGGCTCCTCGCGGATCCACCTGCCACTACCATGGAACCAACTGCTAGCATCTCCACCCCAAACCCGGACTGCCAACCGTGCGGTAGCTGTTTGGGAGCATCTGACCGCTTCCCACGGGGGAGCCAGGCCCCATCCTCGCTGGGCACGTCCATCGCCCGTGAGCCTCACCCCTGAGCGCCCCGACGGGAGCCCGGGCCTCGGTGGGGCTGGACACCTGCCCAGACCTCTTCTGAGCACTTGTCCGGGGAATGCGCCGTTTTCCTTGGCCGACAGCACCACCTGCTGGGTGC
>NW_028048059.1:0-419 GCF_054177405.1 Leptonychotes weddellii
CCTGGCCAGACTATGTTCTTTCAAGCTAATGAAGAGTTCATTGAAGGGTTATTTATGGCTCTTGACACAGCCAATCTCTCTGCAAGGAAGAATTAGTTCAGAATGTGAAAGTTGGGTTAATTCCAAAATGGGCTCAGCAGAAGAAAAGGGCCTGGGGCTTTGTTGCCCCAACTATAGTCAGTCACAGAAAAGATTCCTTATAAGTGAAGACATATCGCTGGGGGGTTTTTTTGTTTTGTTTTGTTTTGTTTTGTTTTGTTTTTTAGGTTCTATTCCAAAGGCTTCTGTCTGTTTGGTTTTCTTTATTTACTTTCAACTTGCTGGCTAAAACTCTTTTGGAATAATTTAGTGCAGAAGGGGTTTGCCTCATTCCATCCAAAGCAGAAAAGGAGTCGAGATACAAGGCTAGCCATTGTGGG
>NW_028048060.1:0-419 GCF_054177405.1 Leptonychotes weddellii
GCCCCCTTTTTTCCCCGAGACGTCAACCCTTTTTCCCAAGAGGGACCCCTGAGATGTTCCCTCTTCCTGAGGAGGACCCCAGCGTCCTCTGTCCTTCTAGAGGTGAACCCTAGCCTTGTCCCGTCTTCCTGAGAGGGACGCCAGAGCCATTCATACTTCCTTGGGTGGACCCCGGCTTCATCAGCCTTTCCTAAGGGGACCCGGGTGTCAGTGTGTGTTGGGGGGGGGGACACCAGCTGACACAGGAACTCACAGTGTCACCTGAGAAATTGTTTAAGGAACTGGGGCTGTTTCTCCTAAAATGGGAGCTGAGCGAAAGATCTAAAGCTGCCTTAAAATATCTTTCAAGGGGCACCTGGGTGGCTCAGTCGTTAAGCATCTGCCTTCGGCTCAGGTCATGATCCCAGGGTCCTGGGATC
>NW_028048061.1:0-14915 GCF_054177405.1 Leptonychotes weddellii
TTACCTGGGAGCTCTGCCACACTCAGGCACCCCCATTCTTTCTGTGACCCCGGAGGTCCTGAGACCACACTGTCCCGGAGGGTTCCACCCCCCGCTTAGCCACCAGAGTGACGTCCCTCAGTGGAGCAGACTTTTAAAAGTTCCAATTTTGTGCTCCGTGGTTCTATCACTTGCCAGAAGCGGCTGATGGAGGCCCCTCCCCCGCCATCTATCCTCCCGAATATCACCTCGGATTCACTTCTCCGCACATCCTACCTTCCAGAAAGTGGTCGCTTTTCTGATGAGAGAGTTGTTGCTCTTCTTTTCTTCGATCTCCTGTTGAGTTTGTAGGTGTTCAGAATGGTTTGATCCCTATCCAGCTGAATTCCTGAGAGGAGACGAAATCCAGGTCTCCTACTCCTCTGCCATCTTGCTCCGCCCCCCTATTTCTAGCTTCTTAAGGTAGAAACTTAGATCAGTGTTTAAACCCTTTTGTCATTTTGTATATAGGCATTTAAAACTAAATATTTTCCTGTGATGACTGCCTTAACAATATCCCACAAATTTT
The DNA here is from genome assembly GCF_054177405.1 of Leptonychotes weddellii. NCBI lineage: Eukaryota > Metazoa > Chordata > Mammalia > Carnivora > Phocidae > Leptonychotes > Leptonychotes weddellii. The sequence continues at coordinate 548 of NW_028048061.1, forward strand.
GATGTTTGTTGCATTAACATCCTGTTAAAAATATCTTCTAATTTTCATTTTGCATTTTTTCTTTGACAATTGTATCATTTAGTGTTGTGCTATTTAATTTCCAATATTTAGAGAATTCTCATATATCATTTTCTTATTGATTTCTCATGCAATTCCACTGTATTCAGTCACATAGTATAGATGGTTTCAGTCCTTTTAAATTTATTGAGACTCCTTTATTGGTCCAATATGTAGTCTACTTGTTTCAATGGTCAGTGAGTACTTGGAAAGAATATGTATTTTGCTGCTGTTGGGTAGTATTCTATAAATGGCAAATAGGTGAAAGTGGTTGGTGGTACTCATTTTATCCATTCCTTTTTTTTTTTAAGATTTTATCCATTTATTTGACAGAGATAATGATTTCACAGTTTATTCATGTTGTAACATGTATCTGAATTCCATTTCTTTTTAAAGGTGAAGGATATTCCATTTGTGTATATATATGACACTTTCATAGATTGATGAACACTTGGGTTGCTTATGCCTTTAGGCTATTTTGAATATTGCTGCCATGAACAATGCTGTGCAAATATCTATTTGAGCCCCTGCTCAATTTTGTGGGGTATACACCTAGAAGTGGAATTGCTGTATCATAGGATATTTCTATGTTTAGTTTTTTGAGGAACCTCTGTAATGTTTTCCACAGTGGCTGCACTGGTTTGCAGCCTACCGTTAATGCATAAGAGTTCAAGTTCTCCACATCCTCACCAACCCTTATTATGTTCTGTGGGCTTCTTGTGGGGGTTGGGGGCAGGAAGGGAAGAATAGCTATGCTAATGATGTGAAGTGGTATCTCATTGTAGTTTTGATTTGCATTTCTCTAATGATAGTCATGTTGAGTATCTTTTCATTTGCTTATTAGCCATTTGTATATTTTCTTTGTTGAAATCTCTATTCAAGTGTTTTGTGCATTTTCAAATTGATTTTGTTGTAGTGGTGGTTGTTGAGTTTTAGGAGTCCTCTAAATATTCTGGATTTTAATCCCTTATCAGGTATTGACTTGCAAATATTTTTTTCCATTCTCTAGTGTGCTTTTTCACTCAGTTTGATAGTGTACTTTGATTCACAAAAGTTCTTAATTATGATAAAGTCCAGTATATCTAATTTTTGCTTGCTTGTGCTTTTAGTGCAATATCTAAGAAGTCATTGCCAAATCCAATGTTGTAAACCTTTTGCTCCGTATCTTCTTCTAAATCTTTATGGTTATACCTGTTATGTTTAGATCTTTAATCTGTTTTTTAAGTTAAATATTGTATTGTAAGTATAATTTTTTTAAAGTTAGTGTCCAATTTCATTCTTTTTCATGTGTATATCCAGTTCCCCAGTTTCAGTTGTTGAAAAGACTACCCTTTCCCTATTGAATGGTCTTGGCACCTAGGTGAAAATCCTTTTGATTTTGATTTGAGTAGTTTTTACTGCCCATTCTTCTTGTTTCCAGATCTTTTCTTTTGTATTGTCCAGTCTGTCATTAAGCTGGCCTTCAGACATTGTACCATTTGGTCTAAAATTTCAATTTTTTATTATTTAGAATTCTCTGACATCTCCATACATTCACATTTTTCTGTCAAATCCTTAAACATAATTCTAATAGCTATTTTAGAATACTTGTCTGCTAATTCTAATTAATTCATTAAAGTGTTAAGTGGCTAACATATTCTACGGTACCTACATAGAATAGTATCACTGAACATTCTATTGGCTAGCACTGGTTTAGAATTTCATTCGATCCTTACATCTCCCACTTTAAAGAATTATTTCTCATCTGGTCAGACTAGAAAATTCACGTATACAGCTTTCAATATATTGCTATGTATTTCTACAAGCAAAGTTTTAGCAAAGTTCTTGTCAGAGTACTTAAAACAATGAGAAAGGGACACTCATGAGTATTCAAGGTCAGCTTTTATGACACTTGCGCCTGTTTGGACAAATTCCAGCTGAGATATCCTTACATTTTCATAAATGACATGTTAGTGAGCTTGTGGAGAAGAAGATACATAGTGCTGACTTACATATTGTTTATACAAAGCATTCACTACAAGAAATTGACAATTGTGAACACCGTATTTCCTTAGGTCTGTTCACAGTTGATCAGTTTAAAAACGAGGGCATCATCAAAGAGTGGTCTGATAGAAAGGAAAGTTTGTATTATTGAATCTGCTTCAACGTCAATTAACCACATCAAACAACCAGTATTCTATGTAAAAACAGAGTGCCTATGATGAAAAAATAGTGTCAAGAAAGATTCTTACCTTTTCCCCACTGCCTTCCATCTACTTTGCCTGTCCCACCAAATAGAATTTCAGTGATACTACAGGGATTCACTCTCAGATATGTCTAACTACAGAGCACACAGTCTTAATCAGTTCCCTATGTAGCACCTACCCCAAGGAGGACAGTCCAGGGCAATTGATGAAATTCAGTAAACAGCCTAAGAATAGCTGTAAATATAGAAGTTGTTTTAGAGTCATACAGGAACAGACAAATCCACCATCTTCCATGGACAATTTTTTTTTTTAAGATTTTATTTATTTATTTGAGAGAGAGAGAATGAGACACAGAGAGCATGAGAGGGAAGAGGATCAGAGGGAGAAGCAGACCCCCCGCTGAGCAGAGAGCCCGATGTGGGACTCGATCCCAGGACTCCAGGATCATGACCTGAGCTGAAGGCAGTCGCTTAACCAACTGAGCCACCCAGGTGCCCATTCCATGAACAATTTTTATTCATTGTCTGCTCTGGACCAGACACTGATTATATTTATGGGCTTCCCCAGCCTAAGAAGAAACAGAACAATGGTATCTTTGCATGAGCTCACTGAATTATTTCAAAATAATTTCCATACTGTGGTATACTGTTCAAAAGAATTGTGTCCCCAGTGATGTTTGTCTCCAATTCCCACTAATACCTACTGACTTGGTAATTTGGAATAATGGCAGATGAGTCTTCTTTCCATACCTAAACCAGTAAAAATACTTTAGGAAAGTGGAAGTATGAAGCCAGCTGCTCTGTAGCCCAGGAAGTATAAGTAGGATCAATTTAGATTTATTTTTCCAACAAGCTTGGTGTTTCCAGAGATGCTACAGAAGCAAAAATACACAGGTGGTATATGTCTTTATAGGAATATATCCATAATACATACCTTTGAAATACTCCAGAAAATGGTCTTATAAGACTGAATTTTGAAGGAAGACTCTTGTTGGTTTTGGGGAAGAGTTCTGCAGAGACAATTCAATTCCCTGGATGAATATTTGGGATACAAAGAAATTCTCTGAAAATATATTCACTTTTCTAGACTAGGGCTATAAGATCAGTCTTATTTTAAAATCCTAGCCGGTTGTGTAATACCTGGATATTTCTCATTCTATCACTAGGTATGTTTTTTGGGGTTTTTTTTTCCTCCCCAAGGTGATATTGTTTTGAGGTAGAAATTAATTTTATCTCAAGGCTAGGTCAAATATTGTCTTTTATTGAATGATAGTGCTCAGAGACATTCACAACTGTAAGTTTATGAAGTGTTAAATAGTTTCACAAACTCATTTGTTACATAACATATGATTCAATAGAGCATTGAAATCATGAGCAATATTTTGATAAAATATTAACTAAAATCCTTTCTTATATATTCTCCATAAATAGACAAAGACATTCATTTTGAAGCTTTATCTTTGAGAAACTTGAATATATAGAAAGTTCTTACAAGTTTCTTATATTCCTAATTAATGAAATATCATTTTAAGATATTACAGTCCTTATGGGGAAAGTAACATGGATAGAAGAAAATCTCATGATCAAGGAATTTTATATGCAAATTAAAATTTATTTCTTTGAATTGGAGATGAATCAAAAACCTGCATATAAATTTTTGGAGCTATTCAAGCATAGTCTGCAAAACAGAAAACAAGAAGCTTTTAATTAGAAATTCAGTAAGTGGTAGATGAAGTGCTCAAAATTATTGTTGACTAGAAGAAAAGATAAATCAAGTGAATGATGGGAAGAAAAAGGCAATGTTAATAAGAAAATAGAGGGAAAGGAGAAATCTTTAAAGATACTTCTACTTCTTTTCTTTTTTTATTAATTAACCTGTCTGTTAAATATGTGAATCGCAAGATGAGGAAATCATACAGAAATACGACGTTCATAATAAAAACACTTTAAATTTTATACTATTTTTAAATGTTAAAAAAAAGAGACATCTTATCCTAGGGATATTTTATCCTAGAGCAGAGTAAAGAGATTGAGATATGACTTATTCTCCAGGGAAGAGTCTGTTTTTATAAACAATTTGAAATTACCATGCAGATTGTATCACCCTGAAGCATGGAGACTGCAAATAAGTAAATACAGAAGGAATGACCTCATTGAAATAGAAACCCCATTGTGTAATTTACAATAAAAATTGGGCTCTCATGCATGGTTTAGAGTGTGCCTAGAGCATCTGTTTTTATAATGCTTACAAAGCATGATTGCATACCTGAGTGGGGAGAGATCAGGAGCCGGTGGCTCACTTGGCCTACACAGTCTTTTTCATGCACGTGGACAGTGCACTGCAGCCAAGTAGACTCAGCTGAAACCTCTCATCAAGAATTTCCGGGCAATACTTCACTAGTTCACCTAAATGAGAGTTGGGCTCCTGTGTTTGGAAACATTGTTGCAAGACATTCTTTTTTTTCCCCTTTTTGGTCTCTCTATGAAAAGAGGCAAAAGATTATTTTCATCCTAGGGCAAGAAGAATTCATTTACCCATAACCTTAAGTAGAGCAGATTTATAGATGTATTATTTAAATTAAGGTAGGTATAATAGGATCTTGGTAAGAAATAATGTCATGCTTAAAAGGGGTGGTGGAGGAGTTTAAAGGAGGGAGGATTACTAGTGTGGATAGGGTGAAGGAGAACTACAAAACGACGATAAGGAACTCGGGGTCTAGCAGCAATGGGAAGATTTGTCGCTCTTGGAATTGAAGAGGCATGCAGAAGAATCCATTAGAATTAACAAGAACTGTACCCATAGAAGATGTCCACCGGATGGTATTTACAGACTTTGGTAAACAGAGTCACTGGCATGTAGGAAGAACAGTGATAAATAATCCAATCTTCCCATCATTGTAACTCCTGTCACCTCCTCCTGCTGTGTGAACCTGACTATAAGCAGAGGTCATATGACTTCCAGATAATGCCATTTATTGAAATCAAATTCCAAGGATGCAGAGCAGAGAACAGATCCAGAGAAATAAAAGGATATTCAAAACACCTCACTCTTGAGTCTCACAGCATCCATACTTAATCTTTGTCCAAATGAAAAGCTTTTTATCCAAATCCCAAAGACAGAGTTCTATCAGCTACTATACCATTATGCAGTGATTTCAATTCAGATACACTCCTGTTATGTTGAACTGTGTTCCCTCCCCTTCCCAAAATATATTGAAACCCTAATGCTTGGTTCCTAGTGACTGTGACTTCATTTAGAAATAATGTCTTTAAAGATATAATCAGGTTAAAATGAGGCCATCAGATCCTTAATCTAAAATGACTCACGTCCTTATAAGAAAAGAGGAATTTGGACACAAACACACATACAGTGAATGTCATGTGAAGACACAGCCACAGAGGAAGATGTTCCTGTGACGATTGCTGAGGAAATATAATTTAAAAAAATCTACAACCCAGACATCCTCTCCACAAAGTTACTAGAGAAGTTATTTAATTTTTTTCTATCATTGAATGAGCATTAATTAGGAATGTGATGTACAAAACAGATAATCTGCCAGGAGATTGCAAAGACAGAAAGAAATTTCACCCTTTTATTTATCCAAGCAGATATAACCATTACATACATGTTCTCAAGATAAACTATAACTGGTCCTCAAGGAAGAGGCCTTGATAGTACCATTTGTCACACATTGTTCATATTAACTTTACGTGGTAATTGAGATCACCTTCTGTCAGCTAAATGGCTTTATCCAGAGGAAAAGCAAACTATTTTCTCTGAGGCTTACATTTCAAAGAGATGGCTTCCATTTATTTGAGATAGACATTCCTGGATCATAAAGGTGATATGAGGTCTATGTAGTCTAGTTTTCAAAATGATCTATTTACATTTCAAAAAGGAGAAAGTATTTACAATGTTAAGTTTTCTAAATTAGATGCTCCAAGGGAAAGGAGGGGAAAAGAATCTCTGCCTTTATTTTCAACTGGAATTAAGCCTATTGCTTTTAATTTTTATTTGTCCTTAAAGGGCAGAGGCAGACTGGAGTTATGCTGCCATCAACCACCAGCCATGATCCCCTGGGGATACCAGAAACTGGAAGAGGCAAGGAAGATTCTCCTCTATAGCCTTTGAAGGGGGCATGGCCCTGCCAACACACTGAGTTCAGAATTCTAACCTCTAAAACTGAAAGAGTAAATTTATGCTGTTTTCAGCCATCCCATTTGTGGCACTTTGTTATGGTAACCCTCAGGAACTAATACAAATCCCATTTAAAACTTAAAATGTTGGGGCGCCTGGGTGGCTCAGATGGTTAAGCGTCTGCCTTCGGCTCAGGTCATGATCCCAGGGTCCCGGGATCGAGCCCCGCATCGGGCTCCCTGCTCGGCGGGAGGCCTGCTTCTCCCTCTCCCGCTCCCCCTGCTTGTGTCCCCTCTCTCTCTGTCTCTCTCTCTCTGTCAAATAAATAAATAAAATCTTAAAAAAAAAAAAAAAAAACTTAAAATGTTAACAACCAACGGTTCCTTTATATAAGTTAGCAAGAAAAATTGTGAGACTCTAAGAGGAGTAAAAAATAAATTAACCTAAATTATAGCTTTTTTAGTCTTATCTTCTATTTGTTGGTCACAAGAGATTATGTTGATAATCAAAGTTTCCTGCCTGGACTACCCATTTCCTATTCCTGGACCTTCTAGCAACATGGTAGAACAAAGATGTTTACCAAACAGTGTGACCCTAATTTAATACTCTCAAAATCCAACTCCTTACTGGTCCTAAGCATTTACCCACTAACCGATAATATTAGCAATTAGCAATGGGAGTATTAACAGGATCTCCTGGTTTCAAGACTTTCTTGTCTTCATTATGTAACATTTATCCAATTTCCTCTTGGATAAATCATTCTGTCTACTCGAGTCAGTAGAGCCTAAGATGTCCATCTAGTTAACAGCTTTTAATTCAGCTGATAGGTTACCTGATAGAAGTATTCCTTGGGTACTAGGCATACTTAGGTACATAGGTACCCACTGAGCCCAGTGTCATGAAGATATGAATGGTTAGGTATAATAATGAGAGAGGCCATTGGCATTCCATCATCTGTTTCCCAGACCTATGACTTCTCACTATGTTGGAAACAGGACCATTTCACTCTTTTCTGTACATGGAAGGAGAGAGACAGAGACAGAGAAAATAGAAGATCTTTGGTTTGAAGACAAAGTTTATTACTTACAGCAAAGCAGAAACTGGAGTAAAATTATAATGCTGATTCCTAGAGTCCCAATTCCCACAGGGTGATGTAGTGAGTTACAGTTGATAACTGTTCATATAGTGCCAGTATGTTACAGGTTAGAAACCACAAGGCTAGAAGACTCTGATCTTATATAGAAACTTCTGGCAAACTTACCCACCCCATCTCCCCCACCCTGTGCAAAGACAAACATTACTTGGATTATCCTGAAATAAAAGCATATGTTTCTGGGGAGTGGAGGAAGATAAGCCTAAGCTAAATTGCCCTGAAATATAAGCAAATTGCTTCTGGTAGTAATGTCTCTAAATGTCTCTGGAGGGGGTTACTGTCTTTATCTCTACTTGTCCAGAAAAGTAAATAATTTTGCTCCAGAGGGATTTCCTGCCCCTGTGTTTCCAGGGCTGCATACTTATACAAAGATTCCAGATAATACCTGGGTATGTAATGCCTCCACACATACATGGAAAATTTCCTTCCCACAAATAAGTACTAATCAAATAGACTAGAATGTCAAAATCAAGTTTGGCAATAATACAAAAAACTAGAAATATCATGTAATGTGGGTGAGTACATAAATTAGTATCACTATTTTAGGAAAATGTTTAGTAATGTCTACCGAAACTAGTCAGCATACTCTAAGACAAAGCAATTCCACTTTTAGTAATATACCTACAGATGAGCAAGATTATTCCAAAAGACACACGCAAGAATACATACATACATACATTGAGTAGTATTACTCCAAACTGGGGAAAAAAAGAACAACTACAGTCAATAGTAGATTTAATCACTACCTAAGAATGTATTGATAAGATCAATAAAAGAATAAAAATAAACTATTGCTACAGGTAACAACACAGATGAAGTTACAATCATAATGTTTCATGAAATAAGTCAGACATATATATGTTGTATAATTTCCTCACACATGCAACTTTTTAAGTATGCAAACAATAAATTATGATGTTAGAAATTAATATTTAATATTTATCTTTGATGAGATTAATGACTGGGAAAGAACACAAATGAAGCTTTTAGGATTCAGAAAATTTTTCCATCTTGATATTTAGAGATTCCATGGGTGTTTTCACTTTGTAAAAATTCACTTACAATGCACTCACAGTGTCTGTTGTTAACAATATGTTTATTACACTTTAATTCTAAGAGTAAAAAACAATTTCGTAGAATTTTAGTTATATAATATATAGTTTTATGATCAATCCTCATGAAATTTAATTTATGTAAACTGTAGTTCAAGCACTTAAAATATTGTAAAATACCTTTCAAAATGTCTATCATGCCCATACAAATAAAGCTATATTTTTATGTGTAATCAACTATATGCTAAAAAGTTCTCATTAAAAGTGGGTTTTTTTAGATATTCGTTTTATGGTGGCAGTAAATAAATGCTTCAATATCTTAACTCAAATGTAATTCAATTAGTATCTCTAAAGATATATAAAACTATTATTTATGTTGGGATTTCTTTTAGCTTTGGGCTTTAGCATAGCACTATTAAAAATGCAATTATGTCAGTTATACAAGTGTAATAATAAACAAAAATTAACTGCATGAATTTCATCTCAGTTTGAGTAGCAAAATGATCAAAACATAATTATCTTCATATTTGGAAAATAAATATTAAAAGCAAAATTTTATGAACAAGGCTCACATCCAAAAATGATGATGGTATTTCAGTTACACCTACATTAAGGTGAACCTCTTGTTTTCCTTGAATTTTTTACTTTGACTTGTGTGACAACTCGATAAAAAATGAAAATAACACCTTCAGAAGTATATAATATAGAAAATTGCTAGTTAAAAACTGAAAAAAAAACCAGTTGTCTTCAAGTTGCAATAAATTATTGAGAATTAGATTCACCAAAACAATATGGAGATACATTAAAACATGACAATTATGAATGATTATGCATTATAATTATTATATTTTAGGCATTTTTTTTCATTAAAATTCACCCCAAATCTAAATCCTCAGTAACTGTCTCTACCATATTCTCCCTGGTAGTTTCTTACTGCCGCTGAAACAAATCACTACACACCCACCTGAAAGCAACACAAATGTATTACCTGAAGGTCAAAAATCCCAAATAAGTCTTGCTGACGAAAGTGAAGGCAGAGGCTGGGATGGTTCCCTCTGGAACCTCAGAGGGGATAATCTATTTCCTTACCTTTTCCAGCTTCCAGGTCACCTGCATTGTCTGGCTTGTGGCCACTTTCTCCATCATCAAAGCCAGCAATGGCTGGTAGAGTCTTTTTTCACATGGCATTATTCTGACACTCCTCTTTTGTGGGCAAATCTCCTTCCACCTCTGTTTTACAAGGACATTGTGATTACATCTGGATAATCCAGGGCAATCTCCCTAATTCAAGATCCTTAATTTAATTACATCCACAAAGTCCTTTTTACCATGTAAAGTAATATACTCACAGGTCCTAGGGTTAGGATGTGGGTATCTTTGAGGGTCCACTTTTCAGCCTTACACATTTCGTTTTTTCATTTACTTGGCCTGTTTTAAATCTTAGGCTCATTTCTGGAGGAGTGGAGATTTAGAATAGTGAAACCAAAGGAAACTAAAAGCCATAGTGCCACCATCTGGGAAGGCAGGAATAGAGGAAAAAAGAAAAAGAAGAAAGAAAGAAAGAGAGAGAGAGAGAGAGAAAGAAAAAAAAAAGGGAGAGAAAAGAAAGAAAGAAAAAAAGAAAAGAAAGAAAAGAAAAGAAAGGAAAAGAAAGAAAGGAAAGGAAGAAAGGAAGAAAGAAAGAAAAAAAGAAAAAGAAAGAAAAGAAAGAAAGGAATGCAGTTACTTCCAGGAGAATGGATTAAGTACTACTTCACCGCTCTAGGAACAGAGAATATTTTCTGATACGAAGCCAGGTTTGAAGGATATCTCAATTAGCAGCCCATGAGGCAACCCAGGTGCACAAAATAATCAAATTATGGTAACTGTTACAAACCACGTCCAAACCAATAAAAGTGTGTGTATGTGTTTAAAGAAAACAGAATTGGGGGGCGCCTGGGTGGCTCAGTCGTTAAGCGTCTGTCTTCGGCTCAGGTCATGATCTCAGGGTCCTGGGATCAAGCCCCACATTGGGCTCCCTGCTCTGCGGGAAGCCTGCTTCTCTCTCTCCCACTCCCCCTGCTTGTGTTCCCTCTCTCACTGTGTCTCTCTGTCAAATAAATAAATAAAATCTTTAAATAAAAAGAAAAAGAAAGAAAACAAAATTGGTAGTATTTGTTGTTGGTTTTTGGCACTGAAGATATGGTAAACCAAGAACCTTAAATCAATATATACCTAAAGGTTTCAAATGTGGTGATGAAATAATAATTATGAATTTTGTCATGCTCAAATACCGGGATCTATTGTTTACCATGGCATATGCTCATTTTCCAAGTGGATTTCTTTTTAATATTGAGTTTTGTGTGTTCTTTGTATATTCTAAACACTAGTTCTTTGTTGGGTATTTGGTTTGTAAATATTTTCTCCTAGTCTATAGTTTGTCTTTTTACCCATGTAACAAGGTGGTTCGCAGAGCAAAAGTTTTTAGTTTTGATGAGGTCCAATTTCCAAGTTTCCATTTATGGATATATTTTTGGTATCAAGTCTAGAAACTTCTCACCTCAAGCTAGATTCCAGTGATTTTTTTTTGCCATTTTTTTAAGAAGTTGGTTCACATAGTCCTATTTGAAGAAAGGTTAAGTGTTAAAGTCAAGTCATTTACAACTCTATGTTTTTGAATGCTATAGACTTAGTACAGGAAAAACTACCAATTCAATCAAGTTATAGAATGTCAAGAAATTAGTTCAATCACTGTATTCTGCTCAACAGAACACGGCAGGGCCGTGTTCCTTGCTGGAAGCTCTATAGGAGATTCTGTTTTCTTGCCTGCTCCATTTCTAAAGACTACTCACATTCTTTAGTCCATAGCCCCTTTACAACTTTAAAACAGACAATTATTGGTCAAGTATCCCTCGTATCACATCACTGTGACATTGACTCTCCTGTAATCCTCTTTCACTTATAAAAATCCTTGGTTATATTAGACCTGCCCAAATAATCCAGAATAATCTCCCCATCTCTAGTTCAGCTGATTATCAACCTTAATTCCACCTGCAACTATTATTGCCCCTCTCCATGGAACATGGCATATGCTTTCCAAGGATTAGCCCATGGACATCTCTGGAGGGGGCCATTCTTCTGCCGACCACATTCCCTATAAATGGCAACAAAACTGTTGAGCAGAATACAGAGATTGAACTCATTTCTTGACATTCTGTAGCTGTAGACATCACAAAGAAAGATCATAATATAATTTGAATTCTGAAAGCTTTATCTGACTTCCTTTCAGGCTTCTTTTTTTTTTAAGATTTTATTTATTTACCGGGAGAGAGAGAGAGCACAAGCAGGGGGAGTGGCAGGCAAAGGGAGAAAGAGGAGCAGACTCCCCGCTGAGCACATAGTATTACCGGGGACGTTTCTTAAAATGCAGATACCTGGAATTCACTCAGAGCATCTGATTAAGAAAACTGTGGCCCATGGATTACAATTTTTAGAAACATTGACTTTGAGAGAAAGGTAGCAGGAATTTGTGGCCCTCAGGAACTTAAAAAACTGAACAGACAAAATTGATCTGATGTATGCTAGCTGTGAATTTTTGTTTTTTTTTTCCTTGTGAAGTTAATATTACATTAGGAAGAGGTGAAGGAGCTCCTTCTGTCTAAATGATAAACATTTTGAATCAAAACTTGTATAAATTCTTCTCAAGTCCTTTCAGTGTATCATTTTAAAATGTTCTCCTTAGTTTAACTCTTTTTCAATAACCACTACCAATATAAAATGACTGGAGTTATGAAAGAAAAATTCTTAAACAGGGATATATAGGAAAATCTTGGACTTCATTCAGAAATTTGAGCACTATTTCCTTATGAGTGTTGGCTCACTCAAGTGATGTAAAAGTGGATGTCTATTAGGCAGCTGGAACCCCTACCTCAGATCACATGCTCAGATAAATGGTAATGGCACACACAGGTTTATTGAGACCACCATCCCCATGACATATATGTAAGTGTAAAAGCATTGTATGTGTGAAGAAACATACAGATAAAGATCACTTTGGAGACTAGTAATTCTATAAACTTGATTGCTAAAGTGGAAGCTAAGACCACAGACTCAGTTACAACTAAAGCCCTTCTAAATATATGTCATCACAACTTGTTTTATGTTATAATCCTGTGGGTATTTAAAAAATACCCATTGTATCTCCATTAACTTGAAATACCCCGTCTATTATTTTAAAAAAACATACACACATGCATGAGTAATGCTTTATAGGAATTTCTAAATACTTTCATGTTATCACATATGTAATATATCACAATAGTACTATATGCAGTATATAACAATATTATATATTATATGTTATATATAATTATATGTTACTTAAATATTACAATACTGCTATAAGTATACGTGTCTTTATATGTGAGAATAACACATTTCATTTAGAACTTGGTTGGATGCAAATGATAGAAAAACTAAATCAAATTGCCTTAAACAAAATAAAGAAATATATTGACTTACATAAATGAAAATCCAGGACTGTAGTTAGATTCAAGGACAGTTGTATTAAAAGTTGAAACAAACATAAGAAGATTTGGATTCAGTGTATCTATTGACTTGACTTTCTTTACCTGAATGTATTTGCTTTCAAGACTGTGTGGAGATCTGTAGATGCTGTTTTTAGTATCCCAGGTTCCAATCTACCAAGTGTCGTGATCACTAACCTAGCATTACCAGTGGGATCTGAATTGCTTAGCTGCTTAACTTGTTCCATGAACCTAGCCTCAAATCTCTTCCTGTGGACAGGGGAATGTCAGTAGGATGAACAAAACCAATAAATGCCACACCTTCTTATCCATTCATCCATCGATGGATACTTGGTTGCTTCCATATCTTGGCTACTATAAATAATGCTGTAATAAGCATAGAGGTGCATGTTTCTTTTCCAAATATTGTTTTCATTTACTTCAGGTAAATAGCCAGTAGTGGAATTATTGAATCACATGGTATTTCTGTTTTTAATTTTTTGAGGAAACTCCATACTGTTTTTCACAGTGGCTTATACCAGTTTACATTCCACCAATAGTGAGTGCATGAGAGTTCCTTTTTCTCCACATCCTTGCCAGTACTTGTTATTTCTTGTCTTTTTTATTTTAGCCATTCTGACAGGTGCAAGGTGATAACTCACTGTAGTTTTGATTTGCATTTCCCTGATGACAAGTATCTTGTCATGTGTCTTTTGGATGTCTGTATGTCTTCTTTAGAAAAATGTCTATTCAGTTCCTCTGCCCATTTTCCAATTGGATTATTTGTTTTTTTGATGTTGAGTTGTATAAATTCATTATATATTTGGATATTAACTCCTTATCAGATACATCATTTGCGAATATCTTCTCCCATTCAATAAGTTGTCTTTTTGTTTTGTTGATGGTTTCCTTTGCTGTGTAAATCTTTTTATTTTGATGTAGACCCAGTAGTTTATTTTTTGCTTTTGTTTCTCTTGCCTTCAGAGACATATCTTAAAAAAATGTTTCTATGGACAACATCAAAGAAATTACTGCCTATGTTCTCTTCTCGGAGTTTTATGATTTCAGTTCCCACATTCAGGTCTTTAATCCACTTTGTGTTTATTTTTGGCTTTTTTTGTTTGTTTCTTTTTTAAATTTTATTTTATTTTATTATGTTATGTTAGTCACCATACAGTACATCATTAGTTTTTGATGTAGTGTTCCATGATTCTTTGTTTTCGTATAACACCCAGCATTCCATGCAATACGTGCCCTCCTTAATAACATCACTGGGCT
>NW_028048062.1:0-9203 GCF_054177405.1 Leptonychotes weddellii
TTTTTTTTTTTAATGATGGGGTAGTTAAGCCAAACATAACTTAGTGGGTGGAGGAAAATTGACAGATGGTCATGGCTTTGCAACCAGCTATGGTGTGACCTTGAGTAAGACACTTCACATTTCTAGCCTTGAGTTTCTTATCCATGAAGCACAGTAGCTTAACTAGATTATGTCTAAGATTCCTTCCAGCTTTAGTGTTCTAAAGTATAACCTTGAATGGAAGGAATGTATAAATATAATGAGAACAGTAAAGCAATTTTGAAAATACAATAACATACTCATCATAGATACAGTATCATTTTTATTAATCTACCGGAAATGCTGATCTTTAATAAGGTTTTATGATATCATAATGAAAGAAAGGAATCCAATGAACATTTACTATCAACAACTTTACCATAAAGGTTTGCTTTGCTTTATACAGCCAACTTATTTTTTTTTATTTAAAAAAATTTTTAAAAGATTTATTTATTTATTTTAGTGAGTGTGAGAAAAAGAGAAAGAGAGAGAGAGTGCATAGAGATGGGCAGAGAGAGAGGGAGAGAAATCCTCAAGCAGATTGCCCCTGAGTGGAGCCCAATGTGGGGCTCCATCCCAGGACCCTGAGATCATGACTTGAGCCAAAATCAAGTCAGACCCTTAACCGAGTGAGCCACCCAGGCACCCCTACAACCAACTTTTAAATAATTTGAAAGTCAAAATAGTGGTTGATGTGGATTGTAGTGGATTATAAATGGCCATAAAGTTTTTGATACTTCTCCTATCTAGAGATAAGATCTATGTTCTCTCTTCCTGAATTGAGATGAGCAATATGACTGTCTAGTCATTAGAATGTGAGGAAGTGACACTGTTTCTGAGCTGTTAAGAGATTGACAGCTTCCATCTTCTGGCTCTTGCAATACTGACTCTTTAAACCTATGCTGCCATGTTTTAAGGATGCCCAAGTATCCCTGTTAAAGAGACCTATATAGAAAAGAAATGAACCTTCCCCCCCACCCAACCTCCACCAGCCAACAGCTGTGGTTGAGTATTGAATTGCCAGCCATGTGAGTAAACCAATTGGAAAAAAGATATTCAACACCTTTTAGCTTCAGATACTCTAGGTGACACAACATGGGGTAGAGAAAGGCTGTCCTCACTGATCCCTGCCCAAATTTCAGACTTATGGGCGAAATAAATGATTGCTGTTTTAAGCCACAAACTTTGGGGTTGGTTTGTAGTGCAGAAACAGGTAACTGTATCATGCAGTTAAAATTTATTCACTGGTAATCATGTAAGCCAAACATAATCTTTATAGGTGGTTCCGCTTTTGTGCCAATATGTATTTGAGAAAAAACTTGTATTCCATACAATTGCACACTAATTGCACACAGGGTTTATGACGAAAGTAGGACTGAAGTAGACCACTCAAAACCTGTAGAATTTTGTAAAGAGAGCCCTACCTAAACCAGTAACAATCCTATTAAAAACATCAACCATAACATAGTAATTTCTTTGACCACAGTTATAGAAATATTTTTCTAGATGTTTCCTCTGGCAACGGAAACAAAAGCAAAATTAAACTATTGGGAGTATACCCAAAATAAAAAGCTTTTGCACAACGAAGGAAAGCATCAACAAAACAAAAGGCAACCTACTGAATGGAAGAAGATATTTGCAAGTTATATATCCGATAGGGGGTTAATATCCAACATACATAAAGAACTTACACAACACAACACCAAAATAACCAAATAATCCAATTACAAAAATGGGCAGAGGAACTGAATAGATATTTTTCCAAAGAAGACATACAGATTGCAAACAGATACATTAGAAGTTGCTCAACATCACTAATGATGAGGGAAATGCAAATTAAAACCACCGTGAGATATCACCTGACTACTTGTCAGAATGGCTAAAATAAAAAGCACAAGAAATAATAAGTGTTGGAGAAGATGTGGAGAAAAAGGAACCCTTGTGAATTGTTGGTGGGTATGCAAAATGGTGCAGCCACTGTGGAAAACACTAGTTTCCTCAAAAAATTAAAAATAGAATTACCATATGATTCAATAATTCCACTACTGGGCATTAACCCAAAGGAAATGGAAACACTAATTTGAAAAGATACATGTACCCCCATGTTTATTGCAGCATTATTTACAATAGCCAAGATATGGAAGCAACTCAAGTGTCCATTGACAGATGAAGGGATAAAGAAGATATGATATATATATATATATATATATATATACATACACACAATGGAATATTACTCAGTCATAAAAAGAATGAAATCTTGCCATTTGCAATAACATAGATAGACCTAGAATGTATAATGCTAAGTGAAATAAATCAGATATTAAAGATAAGTACCATATGATTTAGCTCTTATGTGGAATTTAAGAAACAGCAAATGAACTAAGTAAAAGAGAGACAAACAAAAAAATAGGCTCTTAAACACAGAGGAAAAATTGTTGGTTACCAGATGGGAGGTGCATGGGGGGGATGGGTGAAATAGATAATGGGGAGTAAGAGTACATTTATCTTGATGAGCACTGAGAAATATATAGAATTGTTGAATCATTATATTGTACACTTGAAACTAATATAACACTGTATGTTAATGATACTTGAATTAAAAAAATAAATTTTAAAAAGAATTAAAAAAATTAAAAGAAATCAGCTATAACAAATCTCCTGTGTCATTTGCACTTAGAATCACAGTTCATCCTTATTA
Source organism: Leptonychotes weddellii (assembly GCF_054177405.1). NCBI lineage: Eukaryota > Metazoa > Chordata > Mammalia > Carnivora > Phocidae > Leptonychotes > Leptonychotes weddellii. The sequence goes on from NW_028048062.1 coordinate 2,720, forward strand.
GCCTTATGTCCTGGGGTTCATGTTTCCTTAAAGACATTTTTATGTATAGTTTCACCAGAGAGCTATATAAAGTGGAAAGCATAGGGATTCCTGAAGCCACTAAATCAGCTCCTTCTTGCACTAAAAAAAGACTCTGCTGCAGAATTTTCATTTTTTTTCTTAAAGTCTTCATAAATTGCTAAAAATTCCTTTTCAACTGTGATAAAGTTGAACTTTTCAAAAATGAAGTTTTGGAAATTCAAAAGTGAACCTAGAGGATTTCAATGTTTACTGACATCCTTACTTTTCAATTACACATGAGCTAATTGACACTAAGGAAACCTATGTAGCAGAACAGATGGTATGAATGGTCAGCCTGTATATGGTGAACAGAATACATATATTGACTATAAAGGCCCAATACTGTGTTGCCATAGTCCCTTGTCCCTTATGACTTACCTTGTCCTGATGGGACTCTAAGTTTCAAAGCCTGGTAGAGATGGTTGTTGTGTGTGTGTGGCAGCAGTTGGTACTGCTTTGGTTTCAGCTTCTTTCACCAGATCCATCGGGAAAGTGTTGTCAGTGCTCTCTGTGAGCCTAGGGCCCAGAGCTGAGGGAAGGACACTGAGGGTGTCCTCCTCTTCAGAAGAGGGTGGTTCAATGGATTGCTCTTCTTTTGGAAATGCTGATATGAGGAAACCTTCTCCTGGGTTGGGAATGACTTTACCACTAGTCTTTGAGGTAGTGTAATAGAGGGATTCCTCATAGAGGATGTAGTCAGCTAACATAGACTTTGTGGTAAAAAAACTCACCAGGTATACTGTGTCCTGTTCTGCCCACTGTCTCAAGCCTGGATTGACCAAGAGGAAGTTCTGGACTCAAAGTAGCATCCTGAAGAATGAATTGAGAAAGACATGTTGAGAAGTGACCTTTCCCTGTATGTGAGAAGGGCTATACTCTGTATTTTTTCTTTTATTTAAATTTAAGCAATCATTTTGTAGTTGACTTGAATCTACTAGGGATTCTTTTTTTTTTCTACTATGGATTCTGATATAGGTTCTGATATAGAAATTTGTCATGAAAGGAAAGCATGCATTGATATAGTGGCAAAATATGATCAATTGGCTTCTTGGCTAGCTGAGTCTGTGTGGGTAGGGTGAACTAATAACTGAAATACTCTGAATTGTCTATCATGTTGGAATTTATGAATTCCTTCATTTAAAGAAGGAATACAGCTTAGTCAGCACTTCAATACCCCAGTGACAACTCTTGGCATAAATTAAGTGGACATAGCTTTAAATGAAGTACAAAAATTAGAGAATTTATTATTTTATTTTATTTTTTTAAAAGATTTTATTTATTTGACAGAGAGGGCACAAGCAGAGGGAGAGAGAGGAAGAAGCAGGCTCCCTGCTGAGCAAGGAGCCCGATGTGGGACTTGATCCTAGGACCCTGGGATCATGACCCGGGCCAAAGGCAGCCGCTTAACCAACTGAGCCACCCAGGCATCCCAGAATTTATTATTTTATTTTGAAGACATTATACTTATGAAATCCTCATAAATAAATACAGGTAAGACCTTAAGACTTAAGAACAAGCTTATAAATATGCTTATGTTTATATCTATTTCCAAAAGTCAATGTTAAATTATATATTCTGCTTTAAGTATTCTTTTCAGTTCATGAACATGTGTTTGTTTTATCAAAACAGCAAGTCCTGACACTAAGTGAAACAAAAATCTAACAACATTGAAGAAAACTTTGAATTTTAGGGTATTTGAAATGCAAGTTGTATCATATTTTATTAATACAGAAACAGGAAGTGGGCAACAAAGTATTGCCTGTAAGACAGAAAAAAATTGTAATTAGCATTGCAAAGAAGATTTTGCTCTGTTCAGTCTTTAAACTGATTTTTTTTTTTTGATGGAAGCTTTTGAGGCTTTGTTCCTATTTGAAGAACAAAAGAACAACAAACTCACTTACCTTTGTGATATCAGCAAGGAGTGTAGGCAGCACTGAGTGGAAGTCAGGATCGAAGCCTGGCATTGACCCAAAAAATTCTGCAGGTGAAAAATCACAAGGTTTGAGTATTTCTTTCTTTTTCTTTTTTTCTTTTGTGGTTGGGCACTAAAACAGTCAGGGTTGAAAAATGTGGCAATAATCAGTTTTTAAGGACTGGAATAGCAAATCATTAAGAAATCAGCATCACATAAAGTAATGGTCATTGATGGGAATGATATATTGGAGGACAGATGCAAGGGGTACATCTTATATGTTTATGTGATAAGAACAGTTATTAAAGAGGATTTTTAGGGTGCTTAGTTTTATTGTATAGATTTGGATCAGGCAGGCAAGTTGATTGGCTAGGCCAGTGGGGATGAAGATATAATGAAGCTCACAAAAAGAAATAGCTAGAATAACACTGGAACCAAGGACCATTTGCAGAGTCCTACTTCCACCTTGAAGCCTGATTCTCAGAATATCCAAGAAGGTTGAACAGAGACAAACCAGAGTACCAGATAATCTCTAAGATGAGTCTGAAGCTCACCTTTTCTTGCCTAGGAGATTCCTTTGCCCTGCATGTTGTCCCAAGGGACATTTTGATGTTTTCCAGTGTTGAGTTTGACTATCTAAACCAGAGAAATAGAACTAACAGAGAATGCCAGTTTCATGCTGTGTCATACTAAAATAGCATTTCTAGTGTTCATCTACTATGCCAAGAGTGCTGGGCATAATGAGGAGTTCTAGGCTCATGGGTCCCTCCAGATACCCTCTGAGAATCCTGAGTGTGCCTGATGATCTTGTTGAATTTTTTAGATCCACTCTCCTCTCCTCTCCCTGCTATTCTATGCCCTAGGAGGTTGATTTATATGGACTATATCAATGGCTTTTTGCCCTCTGGTCTTGGGAAGGCTTAGATCATTAGGCAAACCCTTCATGCCTAGAGGCAGTAATGGGTCTTGCTGCTCAAGCACTAGGGAACTTTCCTGTTCTTTTGTGTATTAGGAAAAACTTTATAAACCGTTCCTTTATCAAACTCTCCTCATGCTATCCCAATTTGAATGGCCATCTGTTTCCTTCTGGGACTCAACCAATTTACTAGGTGAGGGAATCTGTTTCGGTTGTGCCAATGGAACAGAACTGTCCATGGGTGCTTCTTTACACCTGGACTCCACCGGATGACTGTGGCTAACTACTGAACTGAAACTCTGGGCTTCTCCTAGACCTATTCTTGATGTGAAGTAGCACCAAGAGCTCATCAAATGACATGCAGGTTGGAGTGAGGAAAGAGAAATTACACCACTCATGATGTTCCTGTCACAGAAATGATTGACTCTATAAGGCCCAAGTTGAAATGATAGTGACCATGAGACATTCGCACCTACTAATGTTGCTGTTGGAATGAGGATAAAACCAGAACTATGAAATCACCAACTGACCATCAGCGAACTGAATTGTTTCCACATCCAAGGATTTGTCTTCCTCCAGTGCTCTGCTGATCAGTTTTTTGAGGTCTAAAGCTGTCAGATAGATTTCTGGTTGCTTGTCCTCCTCCATCATTCCATGAGGGACTCCTTCACTCTCAATTTTGTTGGAATCAAAAGACAGGAGGTCACTTGCAGGGCTTTTTACTTCTGCACTGTCTCTCTTAAAGATGGCCATAAGTCGTGTCTCTATGGAGCTTGAACTGTAGACAGCAGAGGACACATTCCACCCAAACCCATTGTTACATGCTTTATAAAGAGAGTAATTATGTTGCTATAAAGATTTCTGACAGCTTCATCCTCTTTCCTGATGGGCTCTTAAAGAATACCCCACTTCAAAACTAGTTTAAATGTTTATTAAAAATTTGAAATGTGGAAGAAGAACTGACATATATTTTAGTTGTTAGACGGAATGCCAGGATGGGGGTTAAGTCCAGCTTGAAGACTGGCTACTAACTGAATCAAGTGATCATAGATTTTTACTTTATTCTTTATGAAAAAGTATTAATTGTCAAGAGTTGCTATTATTCACCAGTGTTTTTGGTGGCATATAAGTAAAGTCATGAAGTGCCAATCAGCAAGAAGGATGAATTGTCCTTTTTTCTACAAATAGCCTTCTGTAGGAAGGTCTATGAAGTAGCAGCATAGGATACAGCAGTGGGACAGTAGTATGTACATATCATAACCAAGTCAAAGCTTCAATTCTTTTTATTTTATTTTATTTATTTATTTGATAGAGAGAGAGCACAAGCAGAGGGAGCGGCAGGCAGAGGGAGAGGGAGAAGCAGGCTCCCCACTGAGCAGGGAGCCCAATATGAGGCTCGATCCCAGGACCCTGGGATCATGACCTGAGCCGAAGGCAGACACTTAACCGACTGAGCCACCCAGGCGTCCCAAAGCTTCGATTCTTAACGTTATTTCTCTTCTAGTTCTTTCAAGAAATATTTTTTAATTAAAAAACAAAATTCTAAATCAAACATAATTTTTTTCCCTCAAGCTGCTTTTAAGATATCTTAGAAGAAATGTGTGAGAAAAGAGAAAGGGAAGTAGTATATAATTAACCATATTTATTATTGTATTTATTGACTTGATGCCTTTTTGCATATAAAAATGAAATAGGAATCTCCATAAATTTCTTCTCGGATCAGGTTTACCTTTTAGTTTATGCCATAAATCCACACAGAGAGATGCACAAGTATTTTAAAGCCACAGGAACTGATATTGTGTACTCCTGGCAGTTCTTTGGGCCACACAATCAGTCAGAGTCTACAGTTCATTATTTCACTAGTCAGTTAGAGAAGCCAAAGCTGGATTCTTATTACTGAGCTCTCCAAGGTATAGTGGGCTCTGTCCCAATTCAAACTGACCTTGGAACCAAGGAGCAAATTAGTTTCTCTGCTTTATTCCAGACTTAGGTTGGCTGCTTGTACAAGTGTGCATTCAGACAGACAATTTCCCATCACAAATGATATTTAAGAAATTGTTAAAACATGCTTGCCTCACAGAAATGTGTTTTTATGTTTTTCTAATTAGATTTTGAGTTTTACAGAATACACTTTCACTGATCAAATCATTGTTTACATACTTATCTCATGTAGTGATTTTGACTGGAGTTTTTTTCTACTACTGAGTAACTGATCAATTACTCTCATTTAAATAAGACACCAATAAAAAGTCATTGGCTTATCCCAGACTTTGTATGTAAAAATTATTTGTAAAAGATCAGCATATAAATTTGTGGGGGAAAAGGTACTATATTTCAAAACATCAGGAAATCCAAATTACCCATCTCTTCCTTTCTTTGGTCTTCATTTCACCATATGCAATGGGAACATGCAAGGGAGAAAGAATTTTTAGGAGATTTATTAAGACATTTACTGAATCATTTCATATACCAGAGAGAGACACAGAGAGAGAGAAAGAGAGAGAGAGAGAGAGATTTCTTTCCATTGTCTTCCATGTTTGCCCAGAACTTTGAAGGAAATACATAAACTGCCATCAGAATTTGGATAGGAATTTTGAGAGCCATATGAATCTCAGGAAGTAAACAGAATTATATGATGTTTCTGATTAGGATTCAATCTTTGTTCAAAGATTGTATATACTTTTTATTTTTATTTTTTTAATTTAAATTCAATTAGCCAACATATAGTACATCATTTGTCTCAAATGTAGTGTTCAACATGTACTTTTGGTTCTCTTTGTAAACTCTTTGATTTCTTCATATTCTTCCCAAAGAGGTGGCAAATATATCATAAACACCTTACATTTTGGGTGGTGCTGGTGCCAGGAAGTTTTTAAAGAAAGTATTTTATAAATGAATTTCTCACCCTCTGAGTAGCATTAAATGATTAATTTAATCCTGGAAGTAATTTATCTGAGACTGGACACTGGAACTGGTGTTTTGTTGACTGATTATTTTTCAAATTGCTTTAATCAGTAAGCATTGAGGGAATAGCACAATTCATCATGGAACAGGTTGCAAGAAAAATAAACACCTGTTTACTGAGTGGGTGGTCTGCACCAGACAGTTTATATGCATCCTCATTTAATCTTTTCAACAACATAATCCCCATTTTACAGAAAAAGGAACACATATACAGAAGGGAAGTTGTTAGCTGGAAGGTGGCAGAGCCAGGATTCAAACCCTGTCCTGCTTGACTTCAAGCCTGGGCCCGTTTTCTATGCCACTACCTGCCCATGCCTCAAAAGAGGCCATTTGGTCATCAAACTGACAAATAGATTTTGGACTCCTCTGGGCATATATATGAATTCAGTTTAAAAGCTATATTCAGCTTTCTCATCTTACATTTCAGATGATATTTGTTGACAAAGACATTCTACACCTGTGATGGGATTTGTGTTGCTGCTCTTTCTGCCTGGAGTATGAATTCATTTAACTTTTTTTTTTTTTAAGGTTTTATTTATTTATTTGACAGAGAGAGAGAGCACAAGTAGGCAGAGTGGCAGGCAGAGGAAGAGGGAGAGGGAGAAGCAGACTCCCCTTATGAGCAGAGAGTC
>NW_028048063.1:0-419 GCF_054177405.1 Leptonychotes weddellii
TAATGTATAACTTGTCAAATCACTAAGTTGTACACCTGAAACTAGTGTAACATTGTGTGCCAGCTATATTAAAATTAAGAAATATTCTACCTCAGGATCTTGTGGACCAGGACTTTGGGCAATATCCTTGTGCCTTTCTTTGATCAACTACTTGGCTATATGCTCCAAGAAAGTAAGGATCCTGTCTCAGTTGTATACTATTATAACCCATAAATCAGTACATCATCTTATACAAAAAATAAATTATTGTCTTATACAAAAAAATAAATAAAACTAAATAAACAAACAAAAAAGGCTTAAGTGTATCACTGTTTCATAAATTAATACAAAATCTGATGCATTTGGGTAAGAAAGCAGACCTGAAACTTTCCTAATTCATCTGTCTTAATGGATCAAAGTAATTCTCAAAAATCATTTAC
>NW_028048064.1:0-419 GCF_054177405.1 Leptonychotes weddellii
CTATCTGTAAAATAATAATTAAGATTTATATATTTCTCAGGTGACTGAGTCTTAAAACTTTATCATGGCATTCTATTAATTAATTTTTATTAAAGATAAATTTTAAGGGGGGCGGAGCAAGATGGCAGAGGAGTAGGAGACCTGGATTTCGTCTGGTCCCAGGAATTCAGCTATATAGGGATCAAACCATTCTGAACACCTACAAACTCAACAGGAGATTGAAGAAAAGAATAGCAACAACTCTCTGAACAAAAAAGCGACCACTTTCTGGAAGGTAGGACGTGCGGAGAAGTGAATCTGAGGTGATATTAGGGAGGATAGACGGTGGGGGAGGAGGCCTCAGTCCGCCGCTTCTGGCAAGTGATACAGCCGCGGAGCACAAAATCAGAACTTTTAGAAGTCTGCTCCGCTGAGGGATG
>NW_028048065.1:0-419 GCF_054177405.1 Leptonychotes weddellii
TACCAACGCATATTTTAATTTTCAAATTACAGTGATAATGAAAAAATCTTAAAAGCAGCAAGATAAAAGAAATCCTTAACTTAAAAGGAAAAACCCTTAAGGCTAGCTGGAGATTTCTTAATGGAAACTTGGCAAGCCAGAAGGGAGTGGCATGATATATTCAAAGTGCTGAATGGGAAAAATCTGCAACCGAGCAGATCTATCCAGTGAAGCTAACATTCAAAATAGAAGATAAAAAGTTTCCCAGACAAACACAAAAGGAATACATGACCACTAAACCAGCCCTGCAGGAAATATTAAAGGAGACTCTGAGTGCAAAGGAGAGACCAAATGTTACAAAGACAAGAAAGGATCAGAGAGACTATGGACCCTGAGAAACAAACTGAGGGTTCTAGAGGGGAGGGGGGTGAAGGGATGGG
>NW_028048066.1:0-419 GCF_054177405.1 Leptonychotes weddellii
GTCAGGAGGCCACATCCTTAGTCTCATCTTTGCCTCAGGAACGATTCTGAATGGGTCTTTGCTGGTTAAAACTTCTCAATGTTATAACTTAATTTGGGGATCAGGGTCTGCTCCATTGGCATAAGACTTGCACACTTAGAAGGTATACACCTTTGCTTTAATGCTCCACTCACATTTCCAATTTGCACCAAGTCATGCAAAGTATGTATCTGTTACTATCGGGGCCAGAAAGCAATGGAAACTTGCAACTCTATGAGATCCCAAATTGTAAGACTTTCTTTAACTTCCTGTCATTTTTGTTCATAAACCAACCAACTCTTGTCTGAATTCATCTCTTTTTTCTAATACCTTGCTAAACACAGCTGGTAGCAATCAACATACACTATTAACATTCTATTTACCAACTGTGATGGCTAATT
>NW_028048067.1:0-419 GCF_054177405.1 Leptonychotes weddellii
CGCCTGGGTGGCTCAGTTGATTAAGCGACTGCCTTCGGCTCAGGTCATGATCCTGGAGTCCCGGGATCGAGTCCCGCATCGGGCTCCCTGCTCAGCAGGGAGTCTGCTTCTCCCTCTCCCACTCCCCGTTTGTGTTCCCTCTCTCGCTGTGTCTTTCTCTGTCAAATAAATAAATAAAATATTAAAAAAAAAAAAATTTAAAAAAAAAAAAAAAAAAAAAAGAAAACTTGTAAAAATTTAACAACAACACAGCAATAATTGCTTGAATTATGCAGATTAACCACCTCCAAATTCAGCAGATATTTAAGCTTTAGCTATATGTAGGGTATATAGATTGAACAAGATTGAACATCACTGCCTTTAATTTAATTAATAAAATTAATTTTTTTCAAATATTTTCTCTTATTGTGGGAGTGCCA
>NW_028048068.1:0-419 GCF_054177405.1 Leptonychotes weddellii
GGGGCAACAGTCATCCACTAACCAACAGATTGCTCCTGTTTCCAAGAACTTAAGTTGCACTGTGATTCAGGAATAATTACAGGGCAATTTCACTCTTTGTCTCATTGTAGAGCAAAAATATTTCTTAGTCTGTCTTCATTCCAGATACTGAAATATTTATTTTTCTTTTCTTTTTTTAAAGATTTTATTTATTTATTTAACACAGAGAAAGAGAGAGAGAACACAAGCAGGGGAAGCAGCAGGCAGAGGGAGAGGGAGAAGCAGGCTCCCCGCTGAGCAGGGAGCCCGATGTGGGACTCTATTCCAGGACCCTGGGATCATGACCTAAGCTGAAGGCAGACGCTTAACCAACTGAGCCACCCAGGCGCCCCTGAAATATTTCTTATAAAGAGATCTTTATAGGCAGGGGCTCAGGAAAA
>NW_028048069.1:0-419 GCF_054177405.1 Leptonychotes weddellii
TTGTGGCACAGCATGTGAGTCGTTTACTAGTAGGCTCTGACCTCCTAATACTCTTTTTTTTTAAAAGTTTTATTTTATTATGTTAGTCACCATACATTACATCATTAGTTTTAGATGAAGTGTTCCATGATGCATTGTTTGTGCATAACACCCAGTGCTCCATGCAGAATGTGCCCTCCTCAATACCCACCACCAGGCTAACCCATCCTCCCACCCCCCTCCCCTCTAGAACCCTCAGTTTGTTTCTCAGAGTCCATAGTCTCTCATGGTTCGTCTCCTGCTCTGATTTCCCACCCTTCATTTTGCCCTTCCTGCTATCATCTTTTTTTTTTAACATATACTGCATTATTTGTTTCAGAGGTACAGATCTGTGATTCAACAGTCTTGCACAATTCACAGCACTCACCATAGCACATACC
>NW_028048070.1:0-419 GCF_054177405.1 Leptonychotes weddellii
ACACACACTCATTCTCTCACTCTCGCACGCACACTCTCGTACACATACACACTCATACACTCGCACACATATACACTCATTCTCACGCACACACTCACACACACTCATTCTATCACACTCGCACACACATTCTATCACACTCACACGCACACACTCATTCTATCACACTCACATGCACACTTGCACACATACACTCATTCTCTCGCTCGCACACATACACACTCATACACTCGCACACACACTCATTCTCATGCACACTCTCATATACACTCATTCTATCACACTTTCGCACACATACACTCATTCTCACACTCACGCACACGCTCTCGCACACATTCTCTCACACTCTGGCACGCACACACTCGCACACACACTCATTCTCACACACACTCTCGCACACACACTCATTCTCTCACACT
>NW_028048071.1:0-419 GCF_054177405.1 Leptonychotes weddellii
TTGAGAGAGAGAGTGCGGCATACACAAGGGGGTGAGGGGCAGACTCCCCACTGAACAGGGGAGACACAGGGGCTTAATGGAGTGAGCCACCCAGGTGCCCCGAGGAGTTGCTGCTTTAAATGAAGAGTGCTTTAATCAAGGAGAAAGCTGACTGGCTGGTCTCTAAGAGGCCTTTATTATGAAATTCATTGATGAATTTACCATAAAAAAAACAGCACTCCTGGGCGCCTGGGTGGCTCAGTTGGTTAAGCGACTGCCTTCGGCTCAGGTCATGATCCTGGAGTCCTGGGATCGAGTCCCGCATCGGGCTCCCTGCTCGGCAGGGAGCCTGCTTCTCCCTCTGACCCTCCCCCCTCTCATGTGCTCTCTGTCTCTCTCATTCTCTCTGTCTCAAATAAATAAATAAAATCTTTAAAAAA
>NW_028048072.1:0-419 GCF_054177405.1 Leptonychotes weddellii
CATGAGAGACGATGGACTCTGAAAAACAAACAGGGTTCTGGAGGGGAGGGGGGTGGGAGGATGGGTTAGCCTGGTGGTGGGTATTGAGGAGGGCACGTTCTGCATGGAGCACTGGGTGTTATGCACAAACAATGAATCATGGAACACTTCATCTAAAACTAATGATGTAATGTATGGGGATTAACATAAGAATAAAAAATAAATAAATAAATAAAAAAACAAAAAAAACTAGGCACCACCCATGTTACCAAACCTGATGCCTTCTGCCACAGATTCAGAAAAATCGTAAAAAGAGAAGAAGGCTCAACGCATAGGGCAGCCCACTCAGAACTAAAGTTAATTTCTTTTGGTTTGGTCAGTTATGTTACTTAGAGGTTCCCAGGTTTTCCCCATTTTAAAACTAATTCATGTAATGAAAA
>NW_028048073.1:0-9203 GCF_054177405.1 Leptonychotes weddellii
AGGGAGAAGCAGACTCCCCGCTGAGCAGGGAGCCCGATGCGGGACTCGATCCCGGGACTCCATGATCATGACCTGAGCCGAAGGCAGTCGCTCAACCGACTGAGCCACCCAGGCGCCTGCGGCAGAGTTTATTTTAATAGCTTATGAACAATTAAAGCGCAATTTAATATTTATTGAGGATCTACAGAGTACCAGGCCCCGTCTAAATAAATCCGTCGGCTGACGTGTATCTTTTCCACAGAATCCTTCATGGGCAAAGCGTGGCGTTCTCCACAGGACGGTGTGCAGCCACTTCCTGACGTGGTTCCCTTGCCTGCGTTTCCCCTGAGGTGCTTGGAGGCTGTGGTAGTGACTGTGGCAGTCTGAGCTGGTTAGGAGGGAGGTTGTCAGACACGCTGAGGTGGCGTTACCAGTGCCGCCCCCCCACTGAAGAGGGGGGGCGGCACTGGTGGGAGAGGGGTCTGGGTGGAGAGAAGCAATGGACTCTTTCACAATCAGTTACGACAGGAGGAGCCAAGAAGTGTCCTTGTTTGTTGCAACACGCTGGTTTTCTTATTCTCCTTTGGTCATTTTTGACCAGGCCAGGCGGAACCGAAAAAAGGCGGTATGTCTGGAGGGGTGGTAAACTAGCCACCTTTTTCTTCATGTGCTCCAAACTCCACGGCATGTGACCTAAGACTCCAGTGCTTTGTCTAACCTAAATTCCCACCCCCTGTTTCCTCTCTCCAGGCAGGGTGCTGGAAGCACACCATCAACCTTTCATTCCCCATCTCACTCCTGGGCCTCAAATTGTCAACTCTCCATCTCCAGGCTATTCCCTCAGCTGGAATACCCTTCTCTTCGTTGTAAAACGGTTTTATCCTTCAGAGCTCCAGGCTATTCCCTCAGCTGGAATACCCTTCTCTTCGTTGTAAAACGGTTTTATCCTTCAGAGCTCAACTCAAACGCCAAGTGCTTCTTGCAACAAGAGGTGAAACCATGTGCCAAGGATTTTCAGATATACTCTCGAGTCGGTTCCATTTGAGGCTTGCTTTCTCATCTTTCAGTGTGTTTCTTTGAACCCGGGGTCGGTATGCCACCGGCTGCTGCCTCAAAGCTCCCTTCAGTCAGGACCCCTGGTTGGTGATCCTGGCTCCTCGCTCCCTTAGCTCCCTGCCTAAGTCTCTGTATGATCCCTTATTTCACTCTGCTTCACAATTAGTTGCTGCTGGACATGTTTACAACCTCCGTTCTGACCCCACTGTCAGTTTTTTGAAGACTGGTACCTCTTCTCATCCTCCTATGAGATGTATGTCCACAACCTGCAGCATGTAGAGCTTTATAAAGTAAAACATATACATATACTAAGTTACAGAACAGGCATTTCTACTCCAGCTTCTCCTACCCATGAACATTGACAGTCTAAAGGGTTCAAAAAGTTTAGAATTTTCTTTCCCCAATTCCACCAGTCTTAATGTGTAAAGGTCACACGGGTGTGTCACAGCCTGGAATTAGGAAATGCTACTAAAATTGTTGCTTGCTGCTGTTTGTTTTTTTTTTTTAAGGTTTAACTAGCAGAACCTGTTGCTTAATGAAGTGGAGTAATGAACCTTGTAGAAATGTCTCTAGGATTTCAAGGTGGATGGGTGGATAACATCACTGGAGAGACAGTGCAGGGAAATAATAATCTTCTTCAGCTGAGCGGAGACCACCCCTGCCGCTCCCAACTGAGCTCATTTTTGTCTGCTAAGACATGGGGGGCAGGGGACGGGCAGATTCTGGGAGACTGGTTTAACCTGTTGACTCTAATGCTCAGCTGAATGAAGCAATGGTAGTTCAAGCTGGACTTGAAACTCTTTGCAGGCAGTTACTGAAGAGTTTCAAAGCCAGTTAAAAGAAGCACTGGTTTAAGTGAAAACTAAGTAAATTTCCCACAAGCACTTTGGTTGTTTGAAGAATAAGTGGGTCTGATAATTCTCAGAGGACATAAGCTGTTGATGCCTTCCAGGAATAGCATCTCCCAAATTATACTGCTAATTTGCCCTGGGTGAGGCAAAACTCTAGAAACTAGTACATGTTTCCAAAATAAAAACCCTAATGTAAAAAATACGAAGAGATATCTCTTTTGTCAAAATCTGTTTGTTTCCAGAGTTAAGGATTATGTTCTATTCTTTGAAAGAATTCTGTGTGTATGTAAAAGTAAATATTTTTTCATTTATTTTACAGTACTACATAAATATTTAACTTAGAAAAACAAGAGAATATATTTGCCCAAAATAAAGCTTCCTCATACCTTTTTTTTTTTTCCTGAAACAAATGTTTCCAGAAGCAAAGAATTCTTTTTGTGGAATATGTTCTTCCATTTGCACATGAGATGAAGGAATGAATTAAAAGAGCCATGACTGTCACTAGCAAGAGCAGAAAGTAGAAAAATATAATCCTTTTTCCTGTACCCTCTCTCAATGACCTTCTCCATCAGGAAGGAATGGTTGTTAGCATCCCTCCTGCTCTCTGGTGGTAAGAAGGAAGAGGCTCACAAAGACCTACTGCTGCATATTCTGGAACCAAACATACTTAATCTTCATCTAACAAAGTAGAAAGGAAAAGCAGTCACATACAAATACAATCATTTTTCTTTCCAAGTCTTTCTCTCTGAAATAAATACCCAGTTATAAAAATGTTAGCCAAAGAACGCATTTTAGGATACCTAGGAGTTTTTAAAGGGAGGAGGATGAGAATCCATTTCATAAGCTCTAGATCCTACACACCCTTCCCAAAGGCCCATTTTGTCATGGCCATTTAGCAACTGTATTGTACTTTCAAAGATTAGTGAAGGTTTCTAAGGGTGTTGGTGGACCAGGATCCTCCTAGCTCTCATTTTAGAGAAAACTGAATGGGGGGAGGGGGGAGAAGGGGGAAGGAGTGGAGCAAAAATAGGAAACTTTCCAGACACATTCTTCAGGTTAATGTGTACTGACATAAGTGGGCTCCAAGTCACAGTTAACTAACCAAACCCTAATTATATTTCATGGAGCAAATTTAACCCTCTGCAACAGTAGTGCTCAAACTTAAGTCCATCAGAATCACCACGAGGTCTTGTTAAAACACAGACTGCTGGGCTCTACCCTTAGGGTCTCAGATTTGGTAGGTTTGGAGTGAGACATAAGCATTTGCCTTTCTGACAAGTTCCTAGGAGATGAAGATAATATCGTTGGTCCAGAGACCCCACTTTGAGAACCAAGGTCCTACAGCAATTATCCACAACCCTGACTGTGCATCAGAAGACTCTTCTTTGGAGGTTTTATAAAATCCTGATACCTAGTCCCCACCCTAGATCCACTGAAGCAAAATCTCTAGGCTGGTCTTGTCAAAGATAAATAAATGTGGACACTAGTTAAAGCAGTAAGGGTAGATTTTATTCAGTAATAACTATTGAGATAGGGAAGAAGGTCCAGCATGAACTGAAATCAACTTTGTCAAAACAAAAGGTAAGAAAGAGACTTTTTAAAGTTGAAGTATGCTAAGGGAAAGGCATTGAGATGTGTTAAGCATCCATGGGACAGGCCATGTGGGTTTGTTAACTGGCACTTATCCTGAGGAGAAACAAAACAAACTTCTATCTTTTTTAAAAAAGATTTTACTTTTAGGGGCACCTGGGTGGCTCAGTCGTTAAGCGTCTGCCTTCAGCTCAGGTTGTGATCCCGGGGTCCTGGGACTGAGCCCCGCATCGGGCTCCCTGCTCAGCGGGAAGCCTGCTTCTCCCTCTCCCACTCCCCCTGCTTGTGTTCCCTCTCTTGCTGTCTCTCTCTGTTAAATAAATAAATAAAATCTTTAAAAAAAAAATACTTACCTTTAAAATAGTCTCTACACCCAACATGGGGCTCGAACTCACAACCCCGAGATCAAGAGTCACATGTTCCATCGACTGAGCCAACCAGGTGCCCCAGACTTCTCCTATCTTTAAAGCAGGAGGCAGTAGAGCAAGTTAGAGCATGCTGCAGCCCTTATCCGTCCCCCGCCCGCCACTCATAGGGACTGTGAGGTAGGGTGAGAGTTAGCTTTTTGAATGTTCGCATTTCAAAGAAAGATTCTTGAGAAGACTATTCTGGGTGGTAGAGATTTACATCTCAAAGGGACAGAGAAAAGATTTATAGTTGCAAGCTTTCTAAAGTAACTGCTCTAAGAGAAGGTTTAGAGGCCCTATCTGCCTATCACCAGGTTTTGGCTAGAATAAACAGTAAACTCTCGCGGGCAGCATTGAGCTTTCTCCCGCAGGAATTTAAGGGTGTTGCTGTTATCATCCCAGGGATGCAGGCTTGAGCTGTTAGAAACTATGCTAGTGTTTCTTCAAGTCTCTCAGTGTGTGTGGAGGATGGGGTGAGGGGGCAGGGGAGTGAAGGAAATAACTTACACAGAGGGTCTGTGGGTTTTACAGGCCAAAGTTGAGGCCTGGTTGAGAAGACTCAGAGGAGCCTGAGTAGAATTTGGTCAAGAAAAGAGTCTGGCATCTGTATGCCAAAGCCTGTCCATAGATGATTCTAGTGACCAGGGTTAAAAAAAATAATAATAATTCCTGCAGTAAGGAGATTTACAATCCTTGCAGAAAGGCAGCTTGCTTAAATGTATTTCTGAGTTGTTCCTAATACACAACTGCAGAAGCGGTTGGCAAACAGGAAAGATTTCTGCACTGCTCTGTGGTGAGGACACATAGCATTACAGAGCTGCTGCAATTACCTTGTATTTCATAAAGTTGCATTTCATTCAAGTTCCAAGTCAAGGAAGATAAGGGACTGAGAAGTAACTGCAACAGACACCCCCCAATTTTTTTTTTCCTTCAATATTTAAAAATATACTTTCAGGGACATCTGACTCTTGGCTGTGAGAGACCTAGCACAAGCCCTTACATCTCCATGTCCAGAGTTACCCCTGCACCCAGGGAAGATTGTATCAAATGGCATCCCCCAGCTACAGCATTATGTTAAGATACATACCAGATGCAGCATCGAATGGGATAAGAATTAAAAAGAAAATGCAGCCTAACAGGGCAATTTCTTTGTGGGAGTAAACTGATTGTGAATTCTGCTATAGACTGAATGATGGCCCCCCAAAATTCATATGTTGAAACCCTAACCCTCAACATGACTATTTGGAGATAGAACTTTTAAGGTTAATGAGGTCATAAGGGTGGGATCCTAATCTGATAGGATTGGTGGCCTTATAAGAAGTGGGGGGTGGAGATCTCACATGCATGCACTGAGGAAAGGTCATATAAAGACACAGGGAGAAGGCAGGCATCTGTAAGGAAGAAGGTCCTCACCAGAAACCAAATTGGCCAGCACCTTGATCTTGGACTTCCAGGTTCCAGAACTGAGGAATAGATTTCTGTTGTTTAAGCCACCTAGTCTATGGTGTTTTGTTATGGCAACCCAAGTAGATTTAAGGCTGGATCAATTGTGGGTTCTTTTATTCATTCATTCACTCATTCATTCATTCCTTCATTCAACAATTATCCCTCTTTTTTATTTATTTATTTATTTATTTATTTTTAAAGATTTTATTTATTTTATTTGACAGAGAGAATGAGAGAGTGAGCACATGAGAGGGGGGAGGGTCAGAGGGAGAAGCAGACTCCCTGCCGAGCAGGGAGCCCGATGCGGGACTCCATCCAGGGACTCCAGGATCATGACCCGAGCCGAAGGCAGTCGCTTAACCAACTGAGCCACCCAGGCGCCCTTTTTTTAAAGATTTTATTTATTTATTTGTCAGAGAGAGAGTGAGAGCAGGAACACAAGCAGGGGGAGTGGGAGAGGGAGAAGCAGGCCTCCCGCTGAGCAAGGAGCCCAATGTGGGACTCGATCCCAGGACCCTGGGATCATGACCTGAGCCGAAGGCAGACACTTAACGACTGAGCCACCCAGGCGCCCAACAATTATCCCTCTTTTAGGCACTGGAGATTTAGCAATAGGTAAAGTTCTAGCGTTTGAGGAGCTTCTATTCCAGGGAGAAAAAAAAAATCAAAACAATAAATAAGTATATGAGAAATGGTGGTCAGTGCTATGGGAAAAAATAAAGCAGAGTGTGGGAGTTAGAGGAGTGAGGAGTGGCTATTTTATGTAATGTGGTCATGGAAGGCCTCACTTATCAGATGACTCTTGAGCAGAGACCTAACGGAAGTGAACCATAGATTATCTGAAAGAGGAACCTAGGAAGAGGGAACAAGTGTAAAGATCTGGAAGCAGAGAACACTTGACAGGTTCAGGAAATAGCAAGGAGGTCAGCGTGGCTGGAGCTGAGCAGGCCAAGGACAGCATAGTTGAGTGACTGGGGGTAGATGTATTACATAGACCCTTGTAGATTTGTGTTAGGACTCCGACTCCTACTCTGAGTAAAAGGGAGAGCCATTGAAAGGTGTTTGAATGTAGGAGTGATACGAATTGACTTCTATTACAGAAGAATCTCTCTTACTGTTGGCTAAATGGTGGTGAGATGGGGAAAGGGCCAGAAGCAGGAAGACTTGATGAAACTTATCAAAAGTTTTAGTTTATTTTGGTTTGGCTTTTAAAACAGCTAATGGATGCATCTTGGGGTGGGGGGCTCCCAGTGATGATTTTGTTCATATTCGTGGGTTATTAACAGATGAAATAGAAAATAAGTTGCATTTTTATTTACACCCAGGACCTAGGATTTCCCGTTTGACCTTAGGTTTAGGATCTTTCTCTCTTTCTTTTTCAAATTTTTATTTAAATTCTAGTTAATATTGGTTTCAGGAGTAGAACTTAGGGATTTGTCACCGTTCTAGGATCTAAGATTCTCTTTGGTTCTTCCACAAACTTCACCAGCCTGCTCAGTGACCTTTCTCTCTCTACCCTGATAGACCATTGATTTGCCTAATATCCTATATTGGCACTGTCTCCATTCAACTCCACCCTGCCTTTTGGAGGAGTACTTCTCACACTTGAAGGCATATAAGTCCCCTGGGGGGATTTTGTTAAAGTGCTGATTCTGATTTGGTAGGTCTGCGGTAGGGCACAAGGATTCTGTGTCTCTAGCCAGCTTCCAGTGCTACTTGTCCTTGGACAAAACTTTGAATAGCAAGATATTAGAGTATTCAAAGGATCCTACACATTTCAGATTTCTTGTGTGAGGAAAACAAAAATTGCATCAAACATGTACAATGAGAAATTTATTCTTCAGTGCATTTCAATTGAGTGAGACTATGGGGGCCCAAAAAGGAAACTGAATTATTCTTTCTTCTTTTTTCCAGGCAATTTTTTTTTTTTAATACATAGATACTCTGTTTTGAAGGGAAAGGGAATGATTTTTATTTTAATTGATTTTTATAAGAGGCAATGCATTCACAGGATTCAAAATATACAAGATATAAAATGGTCTCCCAATTCTCACCCTGAACACCTAATTCCCCATTTCTGCATTCTTCTAAAAATATATTTACTTAGACTAAGTAACTACATGTGTGTGTTTGTGTATAAACTTTGCCCCATTTTTTCACAAATAAACTGCCTACTATTCTGAAGTTTACTGTTTTTATACCTAATAGAGATCATTTCATATCAGTACATTATTCTTTATTATGACTATAACATGCCATTAAATGGATGTACCATAGTTTATTTAACTAGTCTCAAAAATAATTTTAAATTAATATAATTGGAACTGACAACTCTAAAAACTGCAAGTGAAAACAAATTATAATCCAGTTTTCCAGCCATGGAGGAAACATATTTATACACAAGATTAAGACTAAATTGTTATTATTCCTATAATAAATTCAAATTTTTCTTAAATATTTCAAAAAAATTAAAAGACTTAGCTACATTTCAGTGGTGATAGTTAAAAAAGAAAACAATGTTGATATCTTCAGATATGTAAGGGATTCCCTTGGAATTATGAGTGTGTGTGTTAGGAAATTGCAGTAACTCATGTTAAAACAGTGATGAATCACTAAAAAGCTTTGAAAGTATGTAAGTGTTCATGGAGAATTCCAAAAACAGTAACTTATTACAGTGGAATTATTTATGCACTTAAGAGTCTTGCTTGCTTATATGTGAGTGGAATCATGTGTAATGATTCAGAAAATTCCATTCATGGCCTATCTATATGATTTAACCTCTTTACTAGCCAGACCTTCCTCTCTCCATTCCTGAATACCACTTATATTTTTCTACTGCTTGATATAGCAACTATGTTTCTTTCAATTACCTAAATTCTAATTACCTAATTCTCCAGAATTAGTCATCTCTATCTTATATCCAGTGGGATCTAATTCAGTCTTATAGAAGTAAAGTTGATATTTGGTGGTGTTAGAAGTAGAGGGTTTTTTTAAATTATAGATAAGAAAAATTGACTTTTTCTTTTTTTGGGGGGGGAAGCAATGAAAATGGCATTAAGCCTATTTTTATTTTTTCTTTTTCTTTTTTTTTATTGACACATATTATTTGTTTCAGGGGTACAGGTCTGTGATTCAACAGTCTTACGCAATTCACAGCATTCACCATAGTACATACCCTCCCCAGTGTCCATCACTCAGCCATCCCATCCCTCCCAGCCCCCTCCACTCCAGCAACCCTCAGTTTGTTTCCTGAGATTAAGAGTCTCTTATGGTTTGTCTCCCTCTTGGTTTCATCTTGTTTCATTTTTCCCTCCCTTTCCCTATGATCCTCTGTCTTGTTTCTCAAATTCCTCGTATCAGTGAGATCATATGATACATGTCTTTCTCTGGTTGACTTATTTCACTTAGCATAATACCCTCTAGTTCCATCCACATCATTGCAAATGGCAAGATTTCATTTTTTGATGGCTGCATCTTTATCCATTCAACTGTTGATGGACATCTTGGCTCTTTCCATAGTTTGGCTATTGTGGACATTGCTGCTATAAACATTGGGGTGCAGGTGCCCCTTCTGGTCACTACATTTGTATCTTTGGGTTAAATACCCAGTAGTGCAATTGCTGGGTCATAGGGTAGCTCTATTTTCAACTTTTTGAGGAACCTCCATACTGTTTTCCAGAGTGGCTGCGCCAGCTTGCATTCCCACCAACAGTGTAGGAGGGTTCCCCTTTCTCCACATCCTCTCCAATATCTGTTGTTTCCTGACTTGTTCATTTTAGCCATTCTGACTGGTATGAGGTGGTATCTCATTGAGGTTTTGATTTGGATTTCCCTGATGCCGAGTGATGTTGAGCATTTTTTCATGTGTCTGTTG
>NW_028048074.1:0-419 GCF_054177405.1 Leptonychotes weddellii
CACTGTATGTTAATTATACTTCAATAAAAAATGTAGGGCGCCTGGGTGGCTCAGTTGGTTAAGCGACTGCCTTCGGCTCAGGTCATGATCCTGGAGTCCCTGGATCGAGTCCCGCATCGGGCTCCCTGCTCGGCAGGGAGCCTGCTTCTGCCTCTGACCCTCCCCCCTCTCATGTGCTCTCTCTCTCTGTCTCTCTCTCAAATAAATAAATAAAATCTTTAAAAAAAAAAAAATGTAAAGGTCATGTGTCTGAGGAATATTTAATAATACAAATATATGTGTTCTAGGGTTATCAAAAAAGAATTTAAAATTGTATGTATGGCATAATCCCTATTTTGCTTGTATTATAATAGGAATTTTAGGGAAAAAATTTTTTTTTATTTTATTTATTTATTTTTTTATAATTTAAACTCTAGATA
>NW_028048075.1:0-419 GCF_054177405.1 Leptonychotes weddellii
GCTTCCCTGATCCATTACCTGGGAGCTCTGCCACACTCAGGCACCCCCGGTCTTTCTGTGACCCCGAGGGTCCTGAGACCACACTGTCCCGGAGGGTTCCACCCCCCGCTTAGCCACCGGAGTGACGTCCCTCAGCGGAGCAGACTTTTAAAAGTTCCGATTTTGTGCTCCGTGGTTCTATCACTTGCCAGAAGCGGCCAACGGAGGCCCCTCCCCCGCCGTCTATCCTCCCGAATATCGCCTCGGATTCACTTCTCTGCCCGTCCTACCTTCCAGAAAGTGGTCGCTTTTCTGATGAGAGAGTTGTTGCTCTTCTTTTCTTCGATCTCCTGTTGAGTTTGTAGGTGTTCAAAATGGTTTGATCCCTATCCAGCTGAATTCCTGAGAGGAGACGAAATCCAGGTCTCCTACTCCTCCGC
>NW_028048076.1:0-419 GCF_054177405.1 Leptonychotes weddellii
GGACGAGGGGGCAGGCTCTGTGACCCCACCGGGCTCTGCTTCTCGAGGTGGGGCCTCCTGACCCTCAGGCCTCCCCTGTTACATGAAGGGGCAGCCGCTCTTGGAGCCCTGAGGGCTGTGGCTGTTCTCCGTGTCTGGGTCATCTTGCCTCAGAACCTCTTTCTGAAGGGCCAGATGCCTCCTTTCTCATTCCACCACCGTGGGTCTGTCTGTCTGTCTGTCTCTCTCATTTCTGCGTCTCTTTCTGTAATTGCCACTTCTGTGCATCTGCATCTCTGTTGTCCTCCCTCTGTCTTTCCGAGTTTGGATCCGTGCAGATCTCTCTTATTCTGCGACCCTGTGTCTCTCGTGGCCTCCCTCTCTGTCCTGACGTGTGTCTTTCTGCCCACGTGCCTAGGGTGTGAGGGCAGGGCTGGTAG
>NW_028048077.1:0-419 GCF_054177405.1 Leptonychotes weddellii
TGAGAAAATGAGAAGGTTGCTAATTGGGATTAACATCCAGGCCACTTGGCTGCAGAGTCCTTCCTCGTAAACATATCCCTGGTACTGACTGAGGATCCCAATAAGGACTTCCTTGCACTGCTATGGTACTTAGCTGATTATGAAATTCTTTTATACGTATTATATTAGATGAGTAAGGTTAAAAATTTGCCAGGGATGGTATTAATAGTCTTGTTCTACAGATGAGAAAACTAAGGTGTGGAGATATTAAAGGATTTATTCAAGATCATAACAGCAATTGGTAGAAGTGAGATATGGCCCAGGAGCTCTGATTCCTTGTCCAGGCTTCTTTCCTTGGCACCATGCTGCCCAAGGGTTTAACACAAATTCCACATAACATGCTATTCCCCCATAGGAATCTCTTTAAAGAAGTCATTTCC
>NW_028048078.1:0-419 GCF_054177405.1 Leptonychotes weddellii
TTTTTTTTTAAAGATTTTATTTATTTATTTGACAGAGACAGAGATAGCGAGAGCAGGAACACAAGCAGCGGGAGGGGGAGAGGGAGAAGCAGGCTTCCCCCCTGAGGAGGGAGCCCGATGCGGGACTCGATCCCAGGACCCCGGGATCATGACCTGAGCCGAAGGCAGACGCTTAACGACTGAGCCACCCAGGCGCCCTCGATGTGAACATTTTTAATGAGATAGTTTACATTCTTTCGCTTGTACCGTGTTCTAAATCCAGGGTGCATGTTGCACGTACAGCTCGTTTCCATTCCATTCAAACGAGCCAGAGGCGAAGTGCTACTTCACCCCATGGGGCTCGGGGCTCCCAACCTGGATGGCTCAGCTCTCGTGAGCCATGAATCAGTCACAATGAACTATTCCTAATTTTAATCCGT
>NW_028048079.1:0-419 GCF_054177405.1 Leptonychotes weddellii
TGACCGTGAAACGTGCACATGCTTCTCAGCCCTAATTGAAAATTAAGGGTCGTAATTAGCTTTCAGCTTGGTAGGATACATCTGAGAAAGCATGCGTGGCTCTGAAAAGAGCCTTTGGGGTTGGGATCACAAGGGGCTTACTTGGCAAGTTCACTTGGAGCTGGTGTACTTGGTGACGGCCTTGGTGCCCTCGGACACGGCGTGCTTGGCCAGCTCCCCCGGCAGCAGCAGGCGCACGGCCGTCTGGATCTCCCGCGACGTGATGGTCGAGCGCTTGTTGTAATGCGCCAGGCGGGACGCCTCGCCCGCGATGCGCTCGAAGATGTCGTTGACGAACGAGTTCATGATGCCCATGGCCTTGGACGAGATGCCCGTGTCGGGGTGCACCTGCTTCAGCACCTTGTACACGTACACCGAGT
>NW_028048080.1:0-419 GCF_054177405.1 Leptonychotes weddellii
CTACAGAGGTAGAAACATAAGGCTGGCAGCAGACCTATCCACAGAGACCTGGCAGGCCAGAAAGGTATGATATATTCTGTTTGCTAAATAAGAAAAACATGCAGCCAAGAATACTTTATCCAGCTAGACTATCATTCAGAATAGAAGGAGAGATAAAGAGTTTTCAGGACCAAAAAAAAAAAAAATGTGATCACTAAAACAGCTCTGCAAGAAATATTATAGGGGATCCTTTCAGTGAAGAGAGAGCCTAAAGGTAACAAAGAGCAGAAAGAAACAGACACAATATACAGAAACAGTGACATTACAGGTAATACAATGTCACTACATTCATATCTTTCAATAGTTATTCTGAATGTGAATGGGCTAAATACTCCAATCAAAAAACACAGGGTATCAGATTGGATAAAAAAGCAAGACCC
>NW_028048081.1:0-419 GCF_054177405.1 Leptonychotes weddellii
AAGCACTTAAATACAAAGATATTTGAGGCACTAGGTCTACCTTGAAGGACTTCATAAGTTATTTTTGCATAGATTTTCTTACCAACTAGACTGCATCCATACTTCTAGCTCCACCCTACCAGATCACAGGAATGTTTTAACCTTGCATGAAAATGTGTCACACCATTTCCAGTCAACAGAAGTCTCCAGGAATAATAAGACCTGGAATCAGTCACTTCTTTAGAATTTTATACAGTTCACATCATTCTAACAAAATCCCTAATGTTATCAATGAGGGCCTTTATTGACTGAACACAGAAACCTTTAGAGGTTTTGCAGTTACATCGTCCTTCTCAAGTTTGAAAGACAGGAATCAATACAGAAAAAATGAAGTAGAGTGACCAAGTCAAAGAGCCAAAAGCTAAAAATGTATTGTTATC
>NW_028048082.1:0-419 GCF_054177405.1 Leptonychotes weddellii
TTTTTTTTTTTAAGATTTTATTTATTTATTTGAGACAGAGAGAATGAGAGACAGAGAGCATGAGAGGGAGGAGGGTCAGAGGGAGAAGCAGACTCCCTGCCGAGCAGGGAGCCCGATGCGGGACTCGATCCCGGGACTCCAGGATCATGACCTGAGCCGAAGGCAGTCGCTTAACCAACTGAGCCACCCAGGCGCCCGATATATGTATTCTTCCAACTGCCAGTACCACTAGCAGGAGTTTACTTTGACAGTAAACCTCCACGGACTAGAAATCCATTGGTTGTTTATTGCAACATGAGTTGTGATTGCCAAATGCTGGAAACTAACTGCCCAAACATAAGAGATTGTTTAACTTACTATGGCATATCCACATCATGGAGTATTGTGCAGCTGTAATTTAAATCTCTATGTTCAGATAA
>NW_028048083.1:0-419 GCF_054177405.1 Leptonychotes weddellii
CTATGGACTCTGAGAAACAAACTGAGGGTTCTAGAGGGGAGGGGGGTGGGGGGACGGGTCAGCCTGGTGATGGGTATTGAGGAGGGCACATTCTGCATGGAGCACTGGGTGTTATGCACAAACAATGAATCATGGAACACTTCATCTAAAACTAATGATGTAATGTATGGGGATTAACATAAGAATAAAAAAAATAAATAAAATTTAAAAAAAAAAAAGAAAAAAAAAAACGAATGATGTAATGTATGGTGATTAACATAACATAATTTTAAAAAACAAGAGTGAAAGAAACTCTGCGTGTAAAACAGCCTGCCCCTGGTGTGTGCCCAGTAAATGTTTGTCTTCTTCTCTCCTTCCCAACAGACCTTCCATTTGTTTGCTGACTACCTGACTTCCCGATTTCTCACATCTTCTGGTTG
>NW_028048084.1:0-9202 GCF_054177405.1 Leptonychotes weddellii
AGCAACCCTCAGTTTCCTGAGATTAAGAATTCCTCATATCAGTGAGATCATATGATACATGTCTTTCTCTGATTGACTTATTTCGCTTAGCATAATACCCTCTAGTTCCATCCACGTCATTGCAAATGGCAAGATTTCATTTTCAAATAACAACCTGAAAACCCTAGCAATTCAGCTCTTGCACTGTCTTTTTATAACTGTTTTCTCTTCTTCCTTTATAGGATCCTAAATCCATCAGCTGAAGTTAGCCCACTTTCACTAAATGAAAACCCACTAACTAGAGGAAGCAGTTTATTAACATGACTCTAAATTTGTCTTTCTCCCAGTCTGAGCAAATCAAGAAACATATTCCCTTAACTGAAGGATGTTTATCAACAAAGCCTGGAATCATGTCTGCCATGGACTACCTGAGCAATGAGACAGTAAAGTGGGGAATATTCACTGCACTGTAGCTCCATGGGCTCTACAGCCCTGTCATGTAAAGTGTGCCCTTGGGATCCGCAGTGTTAGGATCAACTGATAGATTATTATAAATACAGAATCCCAGGCTCCACCCAGACCTACTGAATTTTCATTTTATCATGATCCCCAAATATTAAAACCACAACGAGATATCACCTCACAGCTGTCAGAATGGTTAAAATAAAAAACACAAGAAACAACAAGTGTTGGTGAAAATGTGGAGAAAAAGGAACCCTCATGCACCATTGGAGGGAATGCAAACTGGTGCATCCACTATGGAAAACAGTGTGGAGAATCCTCAAGAAATTAAAAATAGAATTACCACCTGCACCAGTAATCCCACTACTGGGTAAACAAGGGAAGTAGCCAAGGGTTATAACTCAAGGATAGTTAAGTCCACAGGAAATCCTGTCCCATTCCATCTGGGAAGAATTCTCCTAAAAACAAGATTGGTAAGAAAGGAATCGGAAGTAGACCACAGTCAACAGATGGCAGTACGGAAGGGAGGTTGGAAAAAATTCTAGAACCTAAGAGATATTAGAAGCCATCAGGGTGGGCTGCTTAAAGAGGCACATGGAGAAGCTGCCATGTGATACTGTCCTTGAAATCATATTGCGAGTCTCACTACTCATGCAGGGAGCAAATAAATAATTTTTATATCTGTTAATTAACAACATAAGGTTCAAACCAGTCAATGGATTACAAGAATTCATTGAACATTTGTGAGATAGTATACTGTAGTCCCACCTTCCCTCTAGAAGCCTTAAACCTGACACGGGAGAAAAGACAGAGAAGGTAAAGTAACAAGCATGTTACTATATGTTAACACAATTCATCAAACATCTACTATGGGCCAGGAGGAGTGTTAGCTGCTTACAACATATCCAAACATATGACAACTCAGTTCAGTGAGAGATTCAAGTTGTTATGTTTATATTATAAGTAAACCAAGCCCAGAGAAGTTACACAACCTATTCAAGACCATATCCACAGAGCACTAATTGGCAAACCCAGTATGTGAGTCCAAGAAGCAGACTATGCCCTTGCTCATAGATGCCAAGTTCCAGAGAAAGTAAGAGCTAGAGGAATTGTGATGTGTGAGAGCTTGTGGGGGGGGGGATGGGGCGCCAGGGGCAGGGGGCTATTAAAGAATGTGATTATTATGTATTAAATAAGAAAAAGAAATAGCCTTGACATCTATGCTCAGGATCTTCACTGGTGTTTTCTGACTTTGCTTTTTCTGGACACATATTACCAGCACAGATGATATATTGAACAGCCTGAAGCTGGTGGTCAATTGTGGGTTTACTGTGAACCCCTGGATTCAATGACTCTACCTTCTTTTACTTCCCAATGCGAGCAAGGATAAAGTTAATGGTGTATAACTAATGCTATCATAAATTTCCAGCCACTACCGAGCTATTTGCAAGCTGCTTGTCACTAATAGTGGGTTTACTCACCCCACTCCCTTCCTTATAATCCACCACCAACTATTTCTTTATGACTTTGTGCTCCACCATGAGTGAAACACAGCAAATGTGAACAAATTCATGAAGTTTGCCTCTGCACTCCAGATGGTTGATGTGTGCCAGGTTTGAGAAATCCAGTAAATCAATGGATGCATGCTGCTAAATATCTGCTTAATCTTGCCCCTACAGAATGACCTTGAAAGTCCCATCTCAAAACTGGTTGTAATTTACATTGTATTAAATCAAAGAGGAAGAAGTTTTCATCCCACCAATTATAGTTTATGCTTTTGAAACCCAATAATAAACAAAAGTAAATTATGAGAGCAGCGGCA
Organism: Leptonychotes weddellii; assembly: GCF_054177405.1. Lineage (NCBI taxonomy): Eukaryota > Metazoa > Chordata > Mammalia > Carnivora > Phocidae > Leptonychotes > Leptonychotes weddellii. Next base: position 2,264 of record NW_028048084.1, read on the forward strand.
TCTCTAGAATAAAAAGACAAAATGTAGGAGATGTTTGTGCCTTGTGTAGTATTGGTCTTAGTGCTTTAACTCAACAGCATTCCCCAGTGGGGTTTTAAGAAACTAACTTTAATAGCACTATTTCAAGGATACACCTAAAGGCACTTCAGATATGTGAGATACTTCATCCAATTAAGAACTGCACTTTTTTAAAAAAGATTTTATTTATTTATTTGAGAGAGGGAAAGCAGGAGCCAGTTGCGGGGGGAGGGTGTACAGAGGGAGAGGAAGAAGCAGACTCCATACTGAGTGGGAAGCGTGATCCCAGGACCCTAAGATCATGACCTGAGCAGAAGGCAAATGTTTAACTGACTGAGCCACCCAGGCGCCCTAAAACTGCATTTTTGACAAATGAGGGTACTTTTAGAAATAAAGGAAAGGTTCTGGAAATGATATAATATGTAGTAAAAGAAATTAAAGACTGATTAGTCTGGAAAAGAAAACGTGGGTTGGAGAAGCTGTCTTTAAATACTTGCATATTGTTTTCATTCACTTCAATCCCCATGCAAAGTATTATCCCCTTTGATATTCCAGCTTACCTTTCTTGTTAAACCTTCACGCTCCAGTCTACATTGGCAACAACTGCTGTACTCAGGGCCTTTCTTTCCTCTTTCATGTCCTCTTGCAACCTCACCCATGAGAGTCAAGGGTCTCTTCATGCAGCTTCTTTAAGAATTCTGGATATATTTCCATCATAGTATTGGTCACGTTGGCTAATGACTATTTAACTTGCTCACTTTCCAAGGATAGAGATTTTTAATATCCATTTCTACACTTAGGATCTGATACAAACTGTGGTCATTAGATTCGTGGTAGATGAATGAATAGAAGAATAAATGAACGAATGAATGGCATAAGGAAAGAAAAGTAGACTTGCTCTCTGTTGCTCTCACGTTCTTCAACTAATGGGTAGAAAGATAAGATTGCCAGATTTAGCAAATAAAAATAAAGCATGCCCCATTAAATCTGAACTTCAGATAAATAGTAAATCATTTTTTATTGTACCAAATAATGTCAGGGCATCTTGAATTTTATCTGGCAATCCTAAAAGTATAAAGATACAGATTTCAGCTTGACATAAGAAAAAAAAAGTCTTCTAGAAGCATGATTGGTACAGGAAACTTTTCAAGGAAGCAAGTTTCCAGATCTTATTATTTCAGCATGGGTTCGATGTCAGAGGAGTTCTGGACGTATCCTTGCATTTGGTAAATCCTTTCTCATCCCTTTCTTATTAAGCAGCACATTTTGATAAAATATGCACACAGATATATCTAGACTTTGAGAGTGAATATTTCATATGCAAATTACACACTCCACATCCAAGTGGTTCTTTTAATGCAAAACTCTCTTGACCACACAGCTGTTTCCTTTGGAAGTCTATCTTAAACTACAGTGCATCATTGATGTATTTTAAATGAATTTAGGTTCAAGTTGATCGAACTACTTCTTAATTCTAATTCCATCTCTGCCCTAAGTTGTTTTAATTCTGTGCCATAGCTATGAAACACAAATTCTATTATCTGCCTCACTAGGTACCCTGTGGGTTGATGTGTTCAGTACAGTCAATATGTGCACTGCTGTGTAAAATGAAAAGTTATCAGTATTAATTACTACAATTGAGCTAGGATTCACATCTTTATTACATAGTCCCATTTTTGCCTTAATTTTGTTTTTTGTCAACTCTGATTTCCAAAGAGATGAATAAATTCTAAATAACTTAAAACCAAAGAAAAAATTATACATTTCATGTTTTGACAATAATAATAATAATATCATGACACCAAATAAAATAGTAGGACTACCTAGAAGTCGCTTTAGCTACAAAATCATATTAAATTATTTCAAAAAAAAAACATATGGCAACCAATAAAAATAACATTCCTCTTCAGAATTTTAATGTAGTTATGATATACCAAATAATTATGATATACCACAAAAATAAAAGATAAAGATGTACTTATTGATATGAGTTTAAACCACATGAAATTGCCATATTTTACCTACAGAAATGACAATATCATGTGGTTCAAAGAAAAATAAGCCATTGTCTATGAATTTCTATAAAGAATATGTCTTTTCTGGAAATACTTTTCCTCAGAAAATGTATACTTCATATCTAAATGTAAACTTTATATCTAAATGATGGGAGATTTCAAATATAATGGTCTTTTAAAGTCTCTGAGAAAGGAGAGGATAATAGCAGAGTGCCTGTTACACAGTATTTGCTAAATAAGTGTTGGTCTATAAAAAGTGAAATGAAGAAACTGAATGGTCTAGCTGACAGGCATAGGCCTATTCTACATCAGATTCCGGCACAGTGCTGTTATTCTACTAGCATTTATGAAGCTGTTGCCATGTGTAAAACATAATTCTAAGTGCACTGAGCTCATTTAATACTCACAATCTTTTTTTCAAATTGGCAACAGGTAGGCACACCTGTCTTCTGAATGTCAACTCTTATTATACCCTTCTACAGAAAAGGAAAGTTCAGAGCAGAGGCATAAGTAATTTATCCAAAGTTACACAATTAGGTAAATTGAATTAGGAGGAATTCAAATCCAAGGGTTTGGTCTTTAAACCAAACATTCTTAGTAACCACACTACTTAAATTGCACAGCAATTTACAAGAAATTTCTGTTGCTATTAACAAACTCATACATTTGGCTGCTTCAAATACACTTTTTTTAGTTGAAATAGGGTTTCCAGATAAAAGTAGGAGACCCAGGGGCGCTGGGTGGCTCAATCGGTTAGCATCTGACTCTTGATTTTGGCTCAGGTCATGATCTCAGGGTCCTGAGATTGAGCCCCATGTCAGGCTCTGTGCTGGGTGTGGAGCCTGCTTGAGATTCTCTCTCTCCCTCTCCCTCTGCAGCTCCCCCATCACTTGCATGCATGCGCACGTACCCACGCTAACTCTAAATAAATAAATATAGGAGATCCAGTTAAACTTGAATTTCAGAAAAATGGAAATTTTTGTTAGTATGAGTATATATATCTCATTTGATATTTGGGATATATGTATTCTAAAAATATAATCATTGTTTATCTGAAATTCAAATTTAAGTGGGTGTCCTATATTTTAATTTGTTAAATGACAACTTGCAAATTAAAAGTAAAGTGAGTTTTGACATCTGTTTTGCTGATATTTTTACATGTAACATTCTCACCTAAATAACAATCCTACCAGTTAGATTCCAATTTATTTTTCAAATTGGCGGTAGATATGTGCACCTGTCTTCTGAATGTCAGTAAAATCCTTTGCCCTGCTAAATGTTACAAAAAGGCATTCTGACTCTCTATCATTACTGTCCTTTAGTTAAATCTGACCCAAAAACATTATTTAATTGAAATAATTAATAATGTAAGATTTATAATAGAGGGTCAACCTAGAATTTTGCTATTTAATTAGAACCTTAGGCTATTGGGCTACAAGTTGAATTTTTAAACAAACTTAATTTCTGAAAAGTTTTGGATTTATAGAGGGCTCTCCAGTCCCCCATACCCTGTTTTCCCCTATTGTCAACATTACTATGGTATGTTTTCAAAACTGATAATCTAATATTAATACATTATTAACACATGAAGTCAATACTCTATTCAGATTTCCTTCTTTTTTATCCAATGTTCCTCTTCTCTTCCAGGATTCCAACCAGGATAACATATTCATTCACATCTCCTTAGCTTCATCTTGGCTGTGACACTTTTTCGGACTCTTCGTTGTTTTTGATGACCTTAAGAATTTCAAGTACAGGTCAGGCATTTTGTAGAATATTCTTTCATTTAGATTTGCCTAATGTCTTTCTCCTGATTGTACAGGGGTTATGAAAGTTTGGGAAAAAGACTACAGAGGTAAAGTGCTATTCATCATCATGTTGTATCAAAGGTACATGCTACTAAGATCACTTATTATTTATTATGTTAACCTTGTCATAATGTTTATCAGGTTTCTCTGCTGTAAAGTTACTCTTTCTTTTTCCATTTACCTACTGTACTCATTTTAAAAAGTTACTATGTGTACTCCACATTTAAGAGGTGAAGATTTGAGGCGTGCTATAGTCTAAATGTTTATGTCCTCCCCAAATTCATATGTTGAAATTATAACCCCCAGAGGTGATGATATGGATAGAGGTGTCTTTGGGAAGTGCTTCTTAGGTTGGAGGGTGGAGCCCTCATGAATGGGATTAGTGCTCTTGAGAGGATAACACAGTTGGAGAGCCCCCTCTACCATGTGAGGATAAAAGGGGAAGTCTGCAACCCAGAAGAGATTCTTCACCCAAGAGTGCTGGCTGATCTTAGACTTCTGCCTCCAGATTTATGAGAAATAAATTTCTGTTATTTAAAAGCCACTCAGTGGGGTCCCTGGGTGGCTCAATCTGTTAAGCACCTACATTCAGCTCAGGTCATGATCCCAGGGTCCTGGGATGGAGCCCCGTATCGGGCTCCCTGTGTCTCTGTCTCCCTGCTCATGCTCTCTCTCTCTCTCAAAAAATAAATAAAATCTTAAAAAAAGTATAAATAAATAAATAAAATAAAATAAAATAAAAGCCACCCAGTTTGTGGCATTTTGTTATAGCATCCCAAAAGGACTAAGACAAGGGGTGATATCTACATAAAATATTTGGAATTCTTCTGCAAGTGAGATTTGTCTATTCTTCCCATTCATTCATTCATTTTTTATTTAATAATTTATTTATATCTGTATGGATGCATGAAAGTTTTATACTTTGGGTTATAATCCAATAGTACGTTATTTCTTTTTTGCTAAATTTTTCTAGCTTTGGCAACGGGAGCTTTTCAGTCGACTCTTGTATCACTTTGACATACCCATATCATTTTGTTTTTTTAAGCACTTCCTTACTTTCTGACACAAGAAGTTCCAGATTACAATTGTTCCAGATTTGCCACTGGGACTTTTTCAGTTGGCTCATATATCCCTTTGACACATCCCATCATTGTGTTTTGTTTTGATTTTAGCATTACTTTCTTTCTGACACTATAAGATGCTCTAGACTCATCTTGTATATTATCTGCCTTAAACCTCAAAACCATTTCTCCAAAGTGCCTTGGTTCCTTTTATTAGTGTATAAAATTAGGTATAAGATCTAGGTGCTAGGTGTACTTGTTGCTCTAAGGGAGTAATTGCCTTCAGTCTCTCAACAGACAGAGCTAGGACACATATATACTAACCTGTGTATGTACACATACGCATATCGACATCCATCTATATCTATTTCACACTGAAATTTCTGATTTTCATCCAGTACCACATAGACTAGACTCTCCCTCACACCTTGTTTGTCTGTAAGCTGCCACTACAACCGTGAGAAACCTCCCTCTCATCATCTGCCATCCACTTACTTATTTGTTCAATCCTTCATACCTGTACGGTAATTTCAGAGTCGTTAACCCATAACCTCATGGCAAACAATTTTACCAGGTAGAGCACAGTGATTATGTACAGTTCCTAAGTTTGCAGTCCCCACTCATTTCCAGAGGTACTTATATTGGCACCTTTCTTTTTCCATCCCCTTCAATGAGGTTATATCACATATTGTAATATGGATTATTTTATCACCGTCTGCATTCCTCCTGGGATCCCCCAATCTCCTAATTGAAATTTTTTTGTTATTTGCATGTAATTAAGGTTCATTCTTTGTGGTCTAAGGTTCTATGGGTTTTTACAAATGTATAGTGCCATGTATTCAGTATCATACAGAGTTGTCCCACCTATAAATCCCCTATACTTATCTATTCAACCCTTTCCCCTTTTCCCAACTCCCTGAAATCACTGAGTTATCTACTCCATAGTTTTACTTTTCCAGGATGTCATATAAATAGGATAATAAAGTATTGAGTCTTTTCATACCGGCTTCTTTCACTTAGCAATGGGCATTTAGGATTCATCCATGTTCTGGGGAGACTTGATAGTTCATTCCATGTTATTGCTGAAGAGTATTGCATTTTATAGCTGTACCAGAGTTTCTCTATCTGTTGAGAGACATGTTGATAATATCCAGCTTTTGGCAATTATGAATAAAGCCACACATATAGAATTTTGTGATGACACAAGTTTTCAAATCAGTTGGGTAAATATCTAAAAGTGTCTTTGCTAGATAGTTTAGTAAAATTACATTGAATTTTGTAAGAAACTGCCAAACTTTGGAAGAAACTGTCTTCCAAAATGGGTGTACCAATTTGCATTTTCCCCAGCAATGAATGAAAGTTCCCATTATTCTATATGCTCACCAACAGTTGATATTATCAGCTTCTAATACCTTTTATAAAGCAGGTCTGCTGACAACAAATTCCCTAAGTTTTTGTTTTTTTCTGAAAAGTCATTGTTCTTCACTTATGAAGGATAATTTTTCCAGATATAGAATTCTAATTTAGTAGATTTTTCTTTCAACATTTTAAAGATTTCACTGTACTCCTTGATTTCATGGAGTCTGATGAAAAGTCTGGTGTATTATTATCCTTCCACTCCCTGACTTTCTTCAAGATTATCTCTTTGTCTTTATTTTTCTGCAATTTGAAGATTATATGCCTATGTTTTTTTAATCCTGTTTTATGTTTTCTGAACTACTTGTATCTGTGATTTGGTGGCTGTCATTAATTTTTGAAGGGTATTGGCCATTATTAGCTCAAATATTTCTTCTCTCCATTCTCCTCATTCTTGTCTTCCATATATATATATATATGTTACACATTTGGATATTTGGATATTTGGATCTTGTCCCACAGTCCTTGGATGTTATGCTCCTTTCATTCTTTATTCTTTATTATTATTATTATTTATTATTATTATTATTTTCACTTCATTTGAGAAGTTTCTATTCACCTATCTTCAACATTACTGATCTGTCCCCAGGTGTGTTGCATTCTTTACTTTTTTTTTTTTTT
>NW_028048085.1:0-419 GCF_054177405.1 Leptonychotes weddellii
TTCCCATAATCCCTGCAGGCACAAACACTGAACCTCTGTTCCAAGGGGAAATGCAGAATCAGGCTTCTGCCAGCCTCTGGTCACAACACTGTCAGCAACCAATTAATCCATAGCTTTGTTTTATGTGTGTTTCTGTTTCAAGATGACTTATTTAGGGGCACCTGGGTGGCTCAGTCGGTTAAGCGTCTGCCTTCGGCTCAGGTCATGATCCCAGGGTCCTGGGATTGAGCCCCACGTCAGGCTCCCTGCTCAGTAGGGAGTCTACTTTTCCCTCTCCCCCCTGCTTCTCTCTCTCACCTTGCCCCCACTCATGCTCTCTCTCTCTCTCTCTCTTGCTATCTCTCTCTCAAATAAATAAATAAAATCTTTTTTTTTTTTTAAAGATGACTTGGGGCACCTGGGTGGCTCAGTCGTTAAGC
>NW_028048086.1:0-419 GCF_054177405.1 Leptonychotes weddellii
TCTCATTCTCTCTCTCTCTCATTCTCTCTCTCTCAAATAAATAAATAAAATCTTAAAAAAAAAAAAGAATTATAACTTTAAGGGTTTTGGGGTTTTTTTTTAAGATTTTTATTTATTTATTTGACAGAGAGAGATACAGCAAGAAAGGGAACACAAGCAGGGGGAGTGGGAGAGGGAGAAGCAGGCTTCCTGGCTGAGCAGGGAGCCCGATGCGGGGCTCTATCCCAGGACCCTGGGATCATGACCTGAGCCGAAGGCAGACGCTTAATGACTGAGCCACCCAGGCGCCCCAAAGAATTATAACTTTAGAAAGTAGAATTAAAATTCAAAGCTTCAAAGTGATTTTAAAGAATTTGTGAAATGGTCTATAAAAAAAAAACCAAGATGACCCCTAATAGGTAAAAATATTCTTAATTGCA
>NW_028048087.1:0-419 GCF_054177405.1 Leptonychotes weddellii
TTTGTTTTTTATTTTTTTTTATTCTTATGTTAATCCCCATACATTACATCATTAGTTTTAGAGGAAGTGTTCCATGATTCATTGTTTGTGCATAACACCCAGTGCTCCATGCAGAATGTGCCCTCCTCAATACCCACCACCAGGCTAACCCATCCTCCCACCCCCCTCCCCTCTAGAACCCTCAGTTTGTTTTTCAGAGCCCATCGTCTCTCATGGTTCCTCTACCCCTCCTATTTCCCCCGCTTCATTCTTCCCCTCCCGCTACCTTCTTCTTCTTAGTTTAGGGTTTTTTAATGCAACCTGACGACCTCAGTTTTTTAATACAAGCATTTAATCAAAGCCTGTTAACCTAAAGTGATCGCTGATATTTAGGTTTAAATCTACATATTCTAGTTTCCTTTTTCCTCCTTTTTTGCCAT
>NW_028048088.1:0-419 GCF_054177405.1 Leptonychotes weddellii
TGGATCTTTGCTGTGTTGCCCGTCTTAGAAGGAAAGCACTCAGTCTTCCACTATTAAGTATAATGTGGGTTATAGGAGGTTTTTGTAGATCCTGTTTATTAAGCTGAAGAAGTTCCCATCTGTGTCTCGTCTGGTAAAAGTTTTCATATGAAAAAAAAAAATGGGTTTTGGATTTTGTAAAATACTACTTCTTTATCAATTGATATCATCATATGATTTCTTCAGTTTGTTCATATAGATGGTAGATTATAAAGATTGGTTTTTGAATGTTAAAACATATGCTAAACATTATTTAGCATAACTGGAATAAATCCTGCTTGATAATGGTATATATATGTTCTTTGTAGACATTGCTGGATTGGATTTGCTATATTTTGTTGAGAACTTCTGCATCTAAGTTCATGAGCGATATTATCTGT
>NW_028048089.1:0-419 GCF_054177405.1 Leptonychotes weddellii
ATAATCTTTAAAAAAAAAGGAGAGAGGGGGGAGACTATTATCTGTCACTCCAGCTCCCAGTCGGAGTCATCATGACCACTGATAAAGGAGAATGTTCCACTGTCTCTCTGCTGAGTCCAAAATAATGTTTGGGTCCCTGAGCCTGCCGCTGGGGCTTCTTCATGAAGCCTGTCCCAGGGGCCCTTTCGGCACGAAATGCTCTGTACTCTCCTCACCATGCATCTCATCTCCACCAGCCGAACACACCCCTGGGGTTTCCAAATTCTCCTCCTTTGGGCTTGGGGACACCCCATTTTCTCTTGGCATGCTCCCCCCTCCTTTCTGCTCTCACAGATATTTGTCAAATGGAAGACAAATCCACCCCTAAAATCCTACTGTCTCTGGCCCAGTTTGAGATAGGGGGTTATGAGAAATCTAAG
>NW_028048090.1:0-419 GCF_054177405.1 Leptonychotes weddellii
CAGAGGGAGAAGCAGACTCCCCGCTGAGCAGGGAGCCCGATGCGGGACTCGATCCCGGGACTCCAGGATCATGACCTGAGCCGAAGGCAGTCGCCTAACCAACTGAGCCACCCAGGCGCCCTAAATAAATAAAGTCTTTAAAAAAAAAAGTAATGAAGGCTTGAACCTGGTAATGGTAGACTGGAAGGAGGAGGACTGTGTGGCAGGGTATCTGAGCTGGCAGAATGGACAGAAGCGGAAATGACTGCAAGGAGGCAGCAAGGGGGAAAGGACTGTTTAAAGATCATGCTGACATTTCCAGTCTGGGGGACTTGAAAATCACCCAGATGCAATTAGGGAACACAGGAGGGGATGACAACTTTATTTTCATATATTTATTTATAACATCATCTTAGCTGGAATGATAAGACATTGACAAA
>NW_028048091.1:0-419 GCF_054177405.1 Leptonychotes weddellii
GGAGGTCTCACTGTGATGACACATTTTATTAATAAAGTGAGTTTAATGGTATGTTTTCCATTGTGAAGGTAGAAAAAAATAATCCGTCTTGAGTGGAGAAGGTGGATACATTTTTGGTTCTTCTGCCTTCCTCCTAGGGGTAATCCAGAGACAACGAACCTTCTATTAACTCAAACCCCTTGGAAGTGGGGTTGATGGCTCCCCGACCCCCACCCCCACCCCCACCCCAGTTTGTCTAGACGGGCCATGGAGGAGGTGTTCGGTCATGACTCCCAGGTATGATTCAAGACACTTGAGAGCATTGTAGGTGCTTGTCTAATTACAGGCTCGCAGGGGAGTTCACTCTGGTCATGCACACCCCAGCAGGGCTTTGTGGGGAAAATCCACAGTGTGTTTAGGCATTATTCACCCTTGCTAAT
>NW_028048092.1:0-419 GCF_054177405.1 Leptonychotes weddellii
TTTATTTGAGAGAGCGAGAATGAGAGAGCGTACATGAGAGGGGGGAGGGTCAGAGGGAGAAGCAGGCTCCTCGCTGAGCAGGGAGCCCGATGCGGGACTCCAGGATCATGACCTGAGCCGAAGGCAGTTGCTTAACCAACTGAGCCACCCAGGCGCCCCCCCCCCCCACAAGTGTTTCTAATGTACATCCTAGCTGAGAACCTTTGAGCAGTAGTTCTCAAAATGGGAATAGCAGGATAGTATCACTTGGGAACTTGTTACAAATGCATTTTCTCCCAAACTCTGGGGTAGAACCCAGAAATCTGTTTTAAACTAGCCCTTTTGGTGATTCTGATGTGTTAAGTTTTAGGAACCTTTCTTGTGTCCTTCCTGGGCACTTGAACTTGTTAGAAATGCAAATTTCAGGCCCCACCCAGATA
>NW_028048093.1:0-419 GCF_054177405.1 Leptonychotes weddellii
CCTTGCCTTCTGGGGAATTACCAAGATTAAGAACAGTGCTTTGCATATTGTCGGTGCTGAATTAATTTTTGTTGAATGAATGAATAAAGTTCTAGAAAAAATTGTAATTCTTTTATTTTTATTATGTTATGTTAATCACCATACATCATTAGTTTTTGATGTAGTGTTCCATGATTCATTGTTTGCGTATAACACCCAGTGCTCCATTCAATACGTGCCCTCCTTAATACCCGTGTCACCAGGCTAACCCATCCCCCCACCCCCCTCCCCTCTAGAACCCTCAGTTTGTTTCTCAGAGTCCACAGTCTCTCATGGTTCGTCTCCCCCTCCGATTTCCCCCCCTTCATTCTTCCCCTCCTGCTATCTTCTTCTTCTTTTTTTTTTTTTAACATATGAGGTATCATTTGTTTCAGAGGTAC
>NW_028048094.1:0-419 GCF_054177405.1 Leptonychotes weddellii
CGCCTGGGTGGCTCAGTTGGTTAAGCGACTGCCTTCGGCTCAGGTCATGATCCTGGAGTCCCGGGATCGAGTCCCGCATCGGGCTCCCTGCTCAGCAGGGAGCCTGCTTCTCCCTCTGACCCTTCCCCCTCTCATGTGCTCTCTGTCTCTCTCATTCTCTCTGTCTCAAATAAATAAATAAAATCTTAAAAAAAAAAAAAAATCTTTAAAAAAAAAAAAAAAGAAATTTCACATATACAGAGAAATAGAACAATGAACACCTATATACATACAATGTAGATAAACAACTGTTGATATGTTGTATTTGCATCTTTCATGTGTGCATTTTTTTGGATTAGTTTGGCTATTTTAAAGTAAATTATAGATATCATAACATTTCAGGTATAAATGCTTCAGCATACATTTCTAGATAAGGACAT
>NW_028048095.1:0-9201 GCF_054177405.1 Leptonychotes weddellii
GGCGTTGTGCACAAACAATGAATCATTGAACACTACATCAAAAACTAATGATGTAATGTATGGTGATTAATATAACAAAAAAAAATTTAAAAAAACCTTCCATCTGTGAGTATCATTTATATGAACATAGTATAATTTCCTGACCAGAGTCTGGTCAGGAAAAATGAAAACAAAGAAGGTATTTCAATTAAACATATTAATATAAGAGTTAAAATTTAATATAAAAGAACAAAAAGGGGGAAGAAGGAATGAACACTGATATACTATTTGTGGGAAACAGCTACCACCTCATAGGAAGGGGCAACAATGGGGACAGTTGGAGCTCTCAGATTTTAGAAGCTTGAGGAAGAAATTATGCAGTGCTGGGACTAGATCCCTGAGGAGGGGTTGCAACCTGGCTAGTTCTGTTATCTTTGAGAAATCAATGAAGTTTATTCTGAGAGTGCTGTGGAGAACCAAAACCTAGAGACAGCAAACAGTCTCCTGCTGCTAAAGTGAAGAGCTTTTGCTAGAACAAGTCTGACAGGAAGAACAAGCATGTGGGAAAAGGCAAATTCTCTCTCCCTCCTGTTTTCAAGTCTCCTAAGGTGGCCTGGAACTCAGTAGGGAGCCAGCTGGTAAGGGATGAATGTGGTGTGCAGAATTCCAGCTCCTATATCACAAAGAAGAGCACAGAACAGTGGGCTGGGAGCTGAGAGGGCATAGCGTAATATCTGGCATATGATTATTCTTGTAACTCTAAAGGATTTGACCAATGCTAACATTCACATTAAATTAAGAATATAAGTATGTAACCCAAGCATCTGTCACTAGGGAATCCACTGGCTCTTCAATCGTCTGGGGATACTTTTTCTTTAACAATGTTTGTAACATGGTAGTAATGGAGGTTGGAGCTTTAATATTTATCTTACATATGATATGATCAATATCTACGAACTTAAGTTTCTGCACAACTCAGGAGCCTTATTTTCCTGATCACCTCTGCTTCCAATTTTCTATTTTTATTGAACCCTTCTTTTTATTGAAGTCTCACCTTAGAAAGTCTTTTCCTCTGCCTTGCATCATCCCAAAGAAGGAATGGGACCTTTTCTCCTTTAAAATCTGTAGAACACTAACAAAAAAGTTATTAAAGGTTTGTAGAAACAAGGGATTGTTATGTAAAAAAAAACACATAAGATTATATATTAGATAAACTTTTTTTTTTTGCAATAGCTCCTCTGTCATTTCATCCATGTGGAATTTCTCTCTGGCTTTAATTCCTTTTGGGGGCTCTTCCAAAAAGCTTCTGGCCCTCTGCCTTTCTCCTTTTTTTTTTTTTAAGATTTTATTTATTTATTTGACAGAGAGAGACACAGTGAGAGAGGGAACACAAGCAGGGGAATGGGAGAGGGAGAAGCAGGCTTCCCATAGAGCAGTGAGCCTGATGCAGGACTCAGTCCCAGGACCCGGGGATCATGATCTGAGCCAAAGGCAGACACTTAACGACTGAGCCACCCAGGTGCCCCTCTCCTTTTTCTTCATTTCCTGATCTCTTTACTGCTTTTCCCCTGGGATTCCCCTGAAAATTCAAAATTCTTTATTATTTATTGTTTTCAACAAATCAACTTTTTATCCTCACTGGCATTTCTCATTCCAGACCATACCTTTTGGAAGATCTCACTTTTTCCATTCAACCTCTATGGAGGTTTGTCATTCTGCCCTAAGATTAATTAATATTATTATCTCTTAGAACCAGCTGTAGTTTGCCTTTTCTTCGTTCTTCCTTTCTTCCCTTCTCCCTTCCTTCCTCTTTCCCTTCCTTCCTTCCTTCCTTCCTTCCTTCCTTCCTTCCTTCCTTCCTTCCTTCTTTCTTCCTTCTTTCCTTTCTTTCTCATTATTAATCTTTTTGTTTTGAAATAATTATATATTCATGTGTAGTGTAAGATCTAATACAGATAGATACCACATGCCTTTACCCAGTTTCCTCCAATGGTAACCTCTTGCAAAATGAAGTACAATGTCATAATCATGATATTAACACAGATATAGAACATTACTATTACCACAAAGATACCTGATGTTCTCTTTTATAGCCACACATGCTTTCCTCCCACCCTAACTTCCTCTAAACTCCTAACAGCCACTAACCTATTCCTTATTTTAATAATTTCATCATTTGAAGAAACTTATGAGTGGAATCAGTGTGTAGCCATTCATGATTGATTTTTTTCACTCAGTGATTTTAATTTGCATTTCCTTCATGGCTAATGATGTTGAACATCTTGTCATGTGCTTATTTGCCATCTGTATATCTTATTTAGTAAAATGTCTCTTCGTGTCTTTTGCTCATGTTCTAGTTGGATTGCTTGCTTTTTATTTCTTTGGCTATTGAGTTTTGAGAGTTCTTTATATAATCTACATAACAGTCCTTTGTTGAATATGTAAGTTGCAAATATGTTTGCCTTCTCTCCTGATTGTTGTTCTTTCTTTTTAACAGGGTCTTTTGCAGAGTAAATTTTTTTAAATTTTGAAGAAGCCCAATTTATCAAGTTTTCCTTTTATAGATCATGCTTTTGGTGTAAAGTCGAATAACTGTTTGCCCAGCTCTAAACCTTCAAGGTTTTCTCTTGTATTGTCATTTTAAAAGTTTTATATTTTATATTTATGGCCATGATCCATTTTGGATTAATTTTGTAGAAGGTATGAGACTTAGGTCAAGGTTTATTTTCTTGCCTGTATATGTCCAATTGCTGGCTTCTTTGGCTTCATTTCAGGTATATATAAGGCAAAAAGAAAACTCAAGAACTCACCACTTTGAGTTCAGGACCACCTCCTAAAGTCCTGAAATCCCTAGGTCATCTGTTTTCTTGGTACCTTTCAGAGTATTCTTATGTTTGTTTTATGTATGATTTATAGGATTTTTGTTGTACTTAGTGGGAAGAATAGGAAAAATATGTCTATTACATGTTCCTAAAAGTGGAAATACTTTGTTATTTTTTTAAAATTGTTTTTACTTTATGAGTTAATTTTTTGTGTCTGCCAGATACCAAATATTATCCCTTGTAGAGATTTTTGGCATTACTGTTTATGACTTAGTGTGTTTATGGTCACTCAGTTCCCAGCCAAACCCAGCTTAAAATTACCTTTGAATTAGCTGTCATGGTGAACCTGTATTTAAAGAATGACTCTTACCTTTAGAAGACACTGAATTTTAGATATGGAGATGTATTAGACAGAGATCACTTATTTGCTGAAAATAGCACCTTCCAACCCTCTTTACCCTGTGCCTTTTTGGTAACGTCTCTGTCCCCACTTCAATCACAGAAATGGCCTAATGGCTCAAACTGGCCCAAAGTTTCCCATCCTCTGGCCACAATGATTGGTTCATAGATGGGAATGCAACTTAGACTCATCACAGTTTTGCCTGGGTTTTAGCTGGTTGGAGCTAGCTAGACCATTTTCTTTTGTTTCTGGTCAGGAGATATAAAATTGGGTTCTTTGAAAAACAAGTAAGCACAGCTCCACATGACACAAAATGAAATAAACTGAAGTTACCCCTCTACTTGATTCTCTTCCATCCTCCATCATACGGCAAGAATCTGTATCCTTTGTTTTAAGATCCCAAGCATCATGCATCTGTCTAGTAAATACCCAGCAAATGTGGAATGGATGAATGAAGGAGTAAAAGAACGGGCACTTCTGATTCCAAGTATTTCCTATAAGTCAAAGAACAACAGGGAAAATTTCAAATGTTCTCTCTTTTTTAATTACTGAGGATTATTGAGGCCAACTAAAGAACATGATTAATTACTATTTCGATGATATTATGTTCCCAATTTTGCCCTCTTCTTCTTCCTTTCTGGGAATAAAGCTCAAGGTCAGGCCCCAAGAGGCACACAGTTCCCCTTACCTGTCAGCAGAAAGAAGCCCTGCTCTCAGGATGATCCCCAAGAGGAATGCTCTCAGGATGATCCCCAAGAGGAATGCTTTTTCACCTCTGTCTCTCTGTTGCTCCTTGTGTGATGGTCTGATGGTGAAACCACTGACAGCCTTGACCCCGTACTTTGTGGCCTATAGCTTTCTCACCAAGAAAATGGTGCACAGCCAGATTTTAAGTTACTAGCTGCAATGATATATCTCCTTGTAAATTATTTCTTTATTTCCTGATGATTTTGCTGTTCATGATGTAGGACCTTGGGAAAAATCAATAACTGAGTGCTTCTCAAACTTTAAAGAGAATTACCCAAGGATCTTGTTAAATTCCAGACTTTTTCCAGTAGGTCTGGGATGGGATATGAAATACTGTATTTCTAAGAAGTTCCCATTGATGTGACTGGCTTACCCATCAAACTTTGAGTAAGTTTTGTGCCTCAATCTTCTTTTTGAGCCATTTTGTGCCTCAATCTTCTTAATTGTCATCTTTGGATAAAAACCTCCCCCCTGATGATTTCCCAGGGTTTAAGAATTGAAACATATGGGGGCGCCTGGGTGGTTCAGTTGCTTAAGCACCTGCCTTCGGCTCAGGTCATGATCCCAGGGTCCTAGGATCAAGCCCCGCATCGGGCTCCCTGCTCCGCGGGCAGCCTGCTTCTCTCTCTCCCGCTCCCCCTGCTTGTGCTCTCTCTCTCTGTCAAATAAATAAATAAATCTTAAAAAAAAAAAAGAATTGACACATATGATGTAAATAAAAGGATTAAAATTCACAATTCACAATACAAATCTAAAGTTTATGCTCATTTTGACTGCTTTTGTAATCACCTTAGTTTAGCTATTCACAACACCAAGAGTCAATGCTGTAGGGAAGATAGTAGAGTAAGAGGATCCTGAGCTCACCTCATACCACAGACACACTAGAGCAACAGTTATGTCTATACAACTAACCCTGAAAATGACCTAAAGATTGGCAGAACAGATCTTCCACAGCTAGTTGTAGATAGAAGACCGCATTGGAAAGGGTAACAGGGGTGGAGACACAGTTGGGAACTAAAGCCCCAGCACAACTAACCATAAATGAGAGGGACATCACAGACATGGAGAAGCAAGAGAATCAGACCCCATACTGGCCACCCCTGGCACTAGGGACCCACACTGAGAAGAAAAGTGTCCATAACATCTGGCTTTGAAAATCAGTAAGGCTTACCTCCATGAGTTTTAAAAATCAGTGGGCTGAATTCTGGGACAGCTGGAGGGCAATAGGAAACCAAGTCCCTGCCCCTAAAGAGCCAGCATACTAAATAACTCCACTGAAGACACAGCACAGAAGCAACAGTTTGAAGAGCTCTTAGAGTATACGTGAAGACTTATTGATTACTCTTAGAATATGTGCCAGAGGGGCAGGGATCTGCAGATTTCTCTGAGAACAAAAGTGCTAGCTGGGCACCATTTTTCTTCCTTCCCCTAGCCTAGATAGCCAGATGCTTATAAGAGTCAGTGCTAACAGCGCTACCCTGCTAGCACTGCATGCTCCACCCTGACATTCCCCTGTGCACCTATCCCACCCTACCCACCAGCCTCAGCAGGTGTCCTTTCAAAAGTCCCTGCTCCACCACACCCAACAGGCAGCCCCAGTCACAGTGGTACCACTCCAAAGTGATTCTTGGCCTGTGAAGAAGGAGGGGAGATAACCCCCCACACCAGTGTACCCACAACTTATGCAGTCAGGCCTCTTTGGCTGCATGAGAGCAAGCTCTGACCTTCAGTTTACCAGCAGCTGTGGCAGAGAGGCTAATTGCAGATAGCTAGGCTAAGTATGAGTTCTGCTCACCAATGAGCCTGTGGCACCTGGAGCTAGGCTGCTCAAAAGTATGGGGAACAAACCCTACTCACTGCACCCACAGCAGGCAAAGCAAGTTATTGCAGTTTGCTGAGCTAAAGGTAATCACAGCTCAGCCACAGAATAGAAGGACACATTTGGAGTGCCTGAATCTGGTGACCAGGGAAGATAGTGCTACAGAGCACTACAAGACCTCTTCTACAAAAGGCTACTACTTTCAAGGCCAGGAGATGTAGTTGACCCACCTAATATATAGAAACAAACACAGAGAGTTAAACAAAATGAGGAGACAGAATATGTCCCAAATGAAAGATCAAGATGAAATCACAGTAAAAGAGCTAAATGAAATGGAAATAAGCAATATGCCCTTTAAAAAGTTTAAAGTAATGGTCATAAAAATACTCACTGGACTTGAGAAAAGAGTAGATGAACTCAGTGAGAACTTTAACAAAGAGAAAATATTTTTAAAAAGTCAGAGCTGAGGAATACAATAACTGAATAAACAATACACTGGAGAAAATAAACAACACATTAGAGAATATAAGAGAGTGAGTCAGCAGCCTGGAAAACAGGGTAATGAAAAGCAAAAAGCAAAAAGAATAATAAAATATGAGAATAGGTTAAGGGAATTCTGGGACATCATCAAGCATAATAATATTTGCATTATAGAGATTCTGGAAGGCAAAATGAGAGAGAAGGGGGCAGAAAACTTATTTTAAGAAATAATAACTGAAAACTTTCCTAATCTGGGGAAGGAAACAGACATCCAGGTCCAGGAAGGACTGAGAGCCTCTAATAAGATTACCCCAATGAGGTCCACACCAAGACACAAAATAAATAAAATGGAAAAAAATAAGGATAAATAGAGAATTTTAAAAGCAGTAAGAGAAAAGAAAATCATTACATACAAGGGAAACCCCCTAAGGCTATCAGCTGATTTTTCACCAGAAATTTTCCAGGCCAGAAGAGAAAGGCATGATATATTCAAAGTGCTAAAAGGGGGGAAAAAAACCCCTATAACCCAAAATATTTTACCTAGCAAGGTTATCATTCAGAATTGAAGGAGGAACAGATAAGAGTTTTCCAGACAAACAAAAGTTAAAGTAGTTCATCATCACTAAACCAACCTTACAAAAAATGTTAAAGGGAATTCTTTAATGGAAGGAAGGGTCCATAACTGGAAATGAGAAAATTATGAAAGGAAAAAAAATTAACAGGTAAAAGCAAAACATATAATAAAGGTAATAGATCAATCACTTATAAAGCCAATATGGAGGTTAACACACAGAAGCAGTAAATCAGTTATATCTACAAAAATTAGAGAAGGGATACACAAAATAAAAAGATGTAAAATATGACATCATATACATAAAATGTGAAGGGAGAGTAAAAATTTTGTGCTTTTAATGTGTTGAAACTTATGCAACTATCAATTACTAGAGACTGCTATACACATAGGATGTTGCATATGAACCCAATGGTAACCACAAATCAAAAACATGTAATAGGTACATAAAAAATAAAGAAAAAGGATTCCAGACATAACACTAAGAAAAGGTATCAAAACACAAGGGAAGAGAGCAAGAGAGGAAAAGAACAGAGAAGAACTACAAAAACCACCAGAAAACATTTAACAAAGTAGAAATGTACACATACCTATCAGTAATCACTTTAAATATAAATGAACTAAATGCTCCTACAAAAAGACATAGGGTGTCTGAGTATTAAAAAAACATAAAATAAAACAAGACTCATCTATATGCTGCCTAAAAGAGACTCACTTCAGACCTAAAGACACACACAGACTGAAAATGAAAAGATGGAAAAATATCATGCAAATGGAAGCCAAAAACAAAAAAAAGCTGGGTTAGTAATACTTATATCAGACAAAATGGACTTTAAAACAGACTGTAGCAAGTGACAAAGAAAGGCATTGCATAATGATAAAAGATCAATCCAATAGGAGAATATAACCATTGTAAATATCTATGCATCCAACATTGCAGCACCTAAATACATAAAAGAAATTTTAACTGAAATAAAGGGGAAAATTGACGGTAATACAATAACAATAGGAGACTTTAACACCCCACTTACATCAATGGATAGATCTCCAGACAGAAAATCAATAAGGAAACAGTGGCTTTGAACAGCAAATCAGACCGGGGGATCTAAAAGATATATATAGAACATTCCATCCCAAAATAGCAGAATACACATTCTTTACAAGAATACACATTCTTTACAAGAATACATGAAACATTCTACGAAACAGATAACATAATAGATCACAAAACAAATCTCAATAAATTTAACATTGAAATAATATTGAGCATCTTTTCTGACCACAACAGTATGAAATTAGAAATCAATTCCAAGAAAAAAATGGAAAGACCATAAACACAAGGGGCTAGACAACATGATACTAAACAATCAATAGATCAAAAGGGAAATCAAAGAAGAAATAAAAAAATACATGTAGACAAAAATCTTTGGGTCCAAAATCTTTGAGACACAGCAAAAGCCTTTCTAGGAGGAAAGTTATAGCGATAGAGGCCTACCTCAAGAAATAAGGAAAATCTCAAATATGTGACCTAGACCTAACCTTACACCTCAAGGAACTAGAAAAAGAAGATCAAAGTCCAAAGCCATTAGATGGAAGGATATAATAAAGATTAGATTGGAAATAAATGGAGACTAAAAAATAAATAGAAAAGATCAATGAAAGGAGTGGAGCAAGATGGCGGAGGAGTAGGAGACCTGGATTTCGTCTCCTCTCAGGAATTCAGCTGGATAGGGATCAAACCATTCTGAACACCTACAAACCCAAAAGGAGATCGAAGAAAGGAATAGCAACAACTCTCTGAACAGAAAAGCGACCACTTTCTGGAAGGTAGGACATGCGGAGAAGGGAATCCGAGGCGATATTCGGGAGGATAGACGGCAGGGGAGGGGCCTCCATAGGCTGCTTCTGGCAAGTGATAGAGCCGCGGAGCACAGAATCGGAACTTTTAGAAGTCTGCTCTGCTGACGGACGTCACTCCGGTGGCTAAGTGGGGGGTGGAACCCTCGTGGGACAGTGTGGTCTCAGGACCCTCAGGGTCACAGAAAGACCGGGGGTGCCTGAGTGCAGCAGAGCTCCCAGGTATGAGAGTAGGGAAGCCGGCTGCAGAGACGGAGCCCAAGCACGGGCTCTCAGCTCGGGGTTGTCATAAACCGTGATCCGTGGCACAGTCGGGCCACTGCTCCTCCAGCAGGGACCCAACAAGTGGCAGATCCGGTGAGACTCACCTTCCTCCCCCGGGAGGAGCGGTGCGGGAAGTGCACCGCAGAGATCTGCTGGGTTTGGAGACTCCACACGGGGTCGGGTGCCAGAGATAGAAACGCGCGGTCACAGGCCGGGTGAGCACGGAGTGCGGCCGGAGACCGGGGAGACGGGAGTGACTGAC
>NW_028048096.1:0-419 GCF_054177405.1 Leptonychotes weddellii
ATAAAAGCAACACTATTGGGCGCCTGGGTGGCTCAGTTGGTTAAGCGACTGCCTTCGGCTCAGGTCATGATCCTGGAGTCCCGGGATCGAGTCCCGCATCGGGCTCCAGTCCCGCATCGGGCTCCCTGCTCAGCAGGGAGTCTGCTTCTCCCTCTGACCCTCCTCCCTCTCATGCTCTCTGTCTCTCATTCTCTCTCTCAAATAAATAAATAAAATCTTTAAAAAAAAAAAAAGCAACACTATTATCAAGAAGCAAATACATCCAGTGTTTACAAAATCATTTCAGTTAGTCTAAGAACAAACCCTCAGATAAGTCAGCATTTCAAATCCAGTGGAAAAAAAATGTTACACCTATGTTTCATAAAGCTGTAAGAGGCTCAGAATTACTTACTTCAAGAAGTAGCAATTTCTGTTAGAAG
>NW_028048097.1:0-419 GCF_054177405.1 Leptonychotes weddellii
ATGCAACTTCAGTTTCCCCACCTGCCGTAAAGTAGAATAAATAATACATGGGCCTATTGTGAGAAGCCTGACTTTCTGACTTTGAAAAAGGCTGAGAAAATAGAATTTATTTTGATGAGCCAGGGATTTATTGACTCTTCTAAGAGATCTATTTGTAAATGACATTGTTCCTTTGGATGAGGGCTGTGATGTTTCTTAGGTCAGCTTTTCTTAAGTAATAGACTACTGTACCCTGGAAGTTTGTTAGACAATTTTGGAAGGGGGTTTCTAATATTTTTTTTCAGTATCCGTAAGTACTATTAAATTAAGTTGTCGCTTTGGGAGACCAAAGTGACCCGAGTTCAAACAGGAGACAACAGAACAATTGAGTTTATCCTTCTGCTTCTTGTGGTTACTGAGGTTACAAAGAGTGGGTAGAG
>NW_028048098.1:0-419 GCF_054177405.1 Leptonychotes weddellii
TGTCCTGTAGAAACCTATGACCCTGTTCTACAGTCCCTGGAAGCAAGTAGGTCATTTAGGTGGTGTGGCTGGTGTGCATGAGGGTTGGGGGTTGTTTCTGTGAGTCAATGGGATGGGATTGTGCATGTGGGTGTGTTGAGTGCGTATGTTTCACCAGAAGACATTTCCCACTTACACACATCAATAGAAGTGGCACCTTTCCAAAGGTAAACCTTTGGAACCCCTCAGGAAACCACACAAAACCTGGGAGGCTGCCCTAGCGCCTGAGCACAAAGAGGAGACAAGAGCAAGGTCCTAGTCCCTGCAGGCTCTAGGATGCCCCGAGCACATCCCGCGGGGAACCTGACCCTGATCCGTACAACTTCCTGTGCTGGTCGGGCTATATCCTCCAGCAGCTGCTGACCCTGGAGGGAGGGCAA
>NW_028048099.1:0-419 GCF_054177405.1 Leptonychotes weddellii
AGAATTTGTCAGAGTCATTTGAGAGAGGCTAACTAGTAGACTTAAACTAAAAAGGATTTCTCCAACCTCATAAATGATGCTGTCCAAAATTACACATACTATGGATATAACACATTTTTCTTTTTATTGTGATGTGGCTCAGTGTCAATAAAGACTGAACACCAGGGGGGTCCATGGCTGATGCTGGTGCCCCTTTCAGGGAGGAGCCTCCAGGCCCCCATCCACATCTGTCACCACCTGTCACCTTGGCAGTAACCCTGGGCAACCACTGATGGGCTCCACTGTGTGAGACAGTTCTTGATTATGTCAATTCTTGGCTCTCAATTCCTTCCATGGACCTCGGGGAAACCTCATCCTTTGAGGTGCCATGTACTCATGGAGGAAAGAAGAATCCTCTGGTGAACACGACACAGAAGAGG
>NW_028048100.1:0-419 GCF_054177405.1 Leptonychotes weddellii
CCACCACCATCACCATCACCTCCACTACCACCACCACCACCATCATCACCACCATCACCATCACCACCACCATCACCTCCACCACCACCGCCACCTCCACCACCACCATCACCTCCACCACCATCACCATCACCATCATCACCTCCACTACCACCACTATCACCAACATCACCACCACCAACATCACCATCACCTCCACTACCACCACCACCACCACCACCACCATCACCACCACTTGCACTCTACCACATATTAAATTCTAGCACACGGTTAGGTGCCAGGGAGGACCATGGGGAACCAGTAAGCACAGCTACCTGTTCCTACTAGGGGTGGCTTATCCCGAGAATTGCTTCTCCTTTTTGTGCAAGATCCTCTCCCTGTCTTTGGATCCCTTGGACACAGCTTGTTTCCAGGGTCTC
>NW_028048101.1:0-419 GCF_054177405.1 Leptonychotes weddellii
GGGTCCTGTGATCCAGCCCCACCTTGGGCTCCACGCTGAGCATGGAGCTTGCTTAAGATCCTCTCTTCCTCTCCCTCTGCCCCTCCCCCTGTCCCTGTGTCTTTCAAAAATAAAGAAAAAATTTTAAAAAATATATAGCAATAAAGAAAAATCTTAAAAGCAGCAAAACAGAAGAAGACAGTAACATACAAGGGAGATTCCGTAAGGCTATCAGCGGATTTTTTTCAGCAGCAATTTCCCAAGCCAGAAGGGAGTGGCATGATATATTCAAAGTGCTGAATGGGAAAAATCTGCAGACAAATTTCTCTATCCAGCAAGGCTGCAATTCAGAATAAGAGGAGAGATAAAACGTTTCCCAGGGAAACAAAAACTAAAGGAGTTCATGACCTCTAAATCAGCCTTGCAAGAAATATTAAAGA
>NW_028048102.1:0-419 GCF_054177405.1 Leptonychotes weddellii
AGAATTTGTCAGAGTCATTTGAGAGAGGCTAACTAGTAGACTTAAACTAAAAAGGATTTCTCCAACCTCATAAATGATGCTGTCCAAAATTACACATACTATGGATATAACACATTTTTCTTTTTATTGTGATGTGGCTCAGTGTCAATAAAGACTGAACACCAGGAGGGTCCATGGCTGATGCTGGTGCCCCTTTCAGAGAGGAGCCTCCAGGCCCCCGTCCACATCTGTCACCACCTGTCACCTTGGCAGTAACCCTGGGCAACCACTGATGGGCTCCACTGTGTGAGACAGTTCTTGATTATGTCAATTCTTGGCTCTCAATTCCTTCCATGGACCTCGGGGAAACCTCATCCTTTGAGGTGCCATGTACTCATGGAGGAAAGAAGAATCCTCTGGTGAACACGACACAGAAGAGG
>NW_028048103.1:0-419 GCF_054177405.1 Leptonychotes weddellii
CTTAACCAACTGAGCCACCCAGGCGCCCTCTAAGACCTTTTTACTTATGGTTTGTTTAGGATTCAAACTTTACCAACGATAAATATTTGGGGAAATTTAATATACCAAATTCTTAAGTTTGATTTAAAATTTGAATGACTGGGATGCCTGGGTGGCTCAGTCGATTGAGTGTCTGCCTTTGGCTCAGGTCATGATCCCAGGGGCCTGGGATCGAGTCCCACATTGGGCTCCCTGCTCAGCGGGAAGCCTGCTTCTCCCTCTCTGCCTGTTGCTCCCCCTGCCTGTGCTCTCTGTCTCTCTCTCTCTCTCTCTCTGACAAATAAATAAAATCTTTAAAAAAGTAAAAATAAAAAAATAAAATTTGAATAACTTGTTTGTAAATATTTAGAGGAATATTGGTCATTTGATGTTTAAAGAAA
>NW_028048104.1:0-419 GCF_054177405.1 Leptonychotes weddellii
TGTTTTTCTTTCTTAGTCTGACTTATTTCACTTAGCCTAATGCCCTTTAGGTCCATCCATCTTGTTGCAAATGGCAAGGACTGGGTCACTTTCTAACACTGTAACAAAAATGTGGAAAGAGCCGAGATGCCCTTCAACAGAAGAATGGATAAAGAAGATGTGGTCCATATATACAATGGAATATTACTCAACCATCAGAAAGGATGAATACCCTACTTTTACATCAACATGGATGGGACTGGAGGAGATTATGCTAAGTGAAATAAGTCAAGCAGGTTCCAAATAAGTCAAGCAAAGTTATTTGTGGAACATAAGGAATAGCATGGAGGACATTAGGAGAAGGAAGGGAAAAATGAAGGAGAGGGAATCGGAGGGAGAGATGAACCATGAGAGACTATGGACTCTGAGAAACAAACTGA
>NW_028048105.1:0-419 GCF_054177405.1 Leptonychotes weddellii
TCATGACCCTGAGATCAAGACCTGAGCCTAAACCAAGAGTCGGATGCTTAACCAAATGAGCCACCCAGGTGCCCCCAGACATTTTCTGGAGATGCAATTAATTAATACCATGCAGTATTTCTGGGGTTCACTCCCTTCAAAATGTCCCCCCTGGTTAACAGTGGGTGAGGGTTTCTTGCTTCACTCTCGACTGCCACTTTTCTCCAAGGCAGAGATGTTTTCTTATCCTTTGTGTCTCCACAGTAGCTCTAGCCTCTGGACCCCCAAACACACACACACACACACACACACACACATACACACACACACACGCCCTTCCCAGCTACCTGGAAGCTCTCTGCAAGTCTGCCAGAGAGTCCCTGTCCCTTGGGTACCCCTTGGTCTTAGTGAGCAGCTGGTACCAGCAGGAGCCACAAGGA
>NW_028048106.1:0-9200 GCF_054177405.1 Leptonychotes weddellii
TTTTTTTTTTTTTAAAGATTTTATTTATTTATTTGAGAGAGAGAGAATGAGAGACAGAGAGCATGAGAGGGAAGAGGGCAGAGGGAGAAGCAGACCCCCTGCTGAGCAGGGAGCCCGATGCGGGACTCGATCCCGGGACTCCAGGATCATGACCTGAGCCGAAGGCAGTCGCTTAACCAACTGAGCCACCCAGGCGCCCCAGAAAAGTTGTATTCTTAATGTGAAGAAGTTTTAGATATACCTAAACAGATTTATTTTATTTATTTTTAAGAGATTTTATTTATTTTGACAGAGACACAGCGAGAGAGAGAACACAAGCAGGGGGAGTGGGAGAGGGACAAGCAGGCTTCCTGCTGAGCAGGGAGCCCGATGTGGGGATAATCCCAGGACTCTGGGATCATGACCTGAGCCGAAGGCAGACGCTTAACAACTGAGCCACCCAGGCGCCCCACCAATTAATTTTGATTTTATGTGCCCTTGAGCAGAGATTTCTCAAACTTGGCACCACTGATAACCTGGATAATTCTTTATTGTGGGGCCTGTCCTCTGCACTGGAGGATGTTAAACAGGATCCATAGCCAATTTGGGGGCAAAATCACCCCCTCCTCCACCATTAAGAATGGACTTTCCAAAGAGAAAAAAAATATGCACACATACATACAAATATATATACACATATAAACACACACATGTACATGAGCTTATTATAAATATTTATTGATATAAAGACTGTGAAGCACACAATTTACAAATAATAAAATATACAATCATCTGTACTGCAAATTCCTGAGTCACCTGATTCTCACAGTGCTGCTTCTGCAAACATTTGCCCAACGCTTGGATCCACAGTCAGCCTATGCTTGTGCTCACCAGAGCATGGATGTTGTGAGTACTGGGTGGTGGTTCTCCGTTAAGGACTGAGACCAAGGTGGCACAGCAGACAGATCTCAGAATGTCCCTCATCTGTCAGATATGTGAATGACTCTGCTGAATTGGGTAACGGTTCTCAAATACTGAAGAACATTTCCTCAGCTTCTGGTCTATTCACAATATAGCATTTGCGGACCTCCTTGGTATAAATACTGCCACCGTGGCTGATTTCAAGGTACCAATGTGATGTCGCTGAACATGGTGCTGGGAAGAGATGCCTGCAGTCCCATCCTATAGTGTTTCCACATGTGAATGTAACAGACTAGGGTGACCAACTTCTTGGTTTGTTCAAGACTGTTCCAGTTTCAGCTCTGAGGAAATCCCTCAGTCCTAAGCAAACTGGTATCAGTGGTTGTCCAAGGATAGACATAAGGAACCTCAAAAGCTAAGAACCAAGTAGGTGGGAACAAGAGGTCAGGATGGGAGTCGATGGCAACCAAGTAAAAGGGTCAAACAACTGTCCTATCTCAAGAACCCCAAACAAGAGCAGTGTAAGTTAGGTGTGAGCAAGTCAGAGGGTTACCAATGTGGGCTCAGAAAGAGGTCTGAATTTAAGATGGCACATGTCGTGCAGTTTGAGGTGATCATGTGAGCGGGTGGCCGAAGTGCCATGGAGACAAGAGTCCCTGAGGCCAGTGGCCAAGGATCTGGGAGCCTGGCATGTTGGGTGGTTTGTCCTCGTGGATACTGAGGTGACCCAGGATGATGGCAAATTCCTGCCAAAATAATAGCTACATCTTTTATACTTAGTTTAAGCTGAACCCCTGAGGAGTTAGTGTACTGTTTTTGTATTTGAAAAATTGTATTCTTCTTCCCTAGGGGAAAAAAGAATGGCTCCTCCCTACAAAAATGTATAGATTATATAGGTCTCATCCCCCCTCCCCCAACTTTTTAAAAAAGATTTTATTTATTTGAGAGAGAGAGTGCGCATGCACGAGCAGGGAGGATGCAGCAGAGGAAGCAGCAGACTTCCTGTGGAGCAGGGAGCCTGATGTGGGGCTCGATCCTAGGACCCTGGGATCATGACCTGAGCCAAAGGCAGATGCTCAACCAACTGAGCCACCCAGGCGTCCCTCCTCATCCCTTTCTAATTTGAAATCATAAACTGTGTATTAGCTTCACAAACCTTTCTTAAAACTAACCTGAGCTGAATCCATTCAGATCACACCCAGGGAAGGAAGGACAGACAGTTCTCAAAGAAAAGGGGAGGCAGATGTTTCACCGATATGCATGAGGACTCTGACCTTGAAATGAACCTACATGGCCTTAGCCATAGACAATAACTTTTCTTTTCTAACGCAATCATGGCCAACTCTGGTCAAATCTAGAAGCAGGTTGTACTATACTTTGCTTGCTGTCCAATTTTGTCATCTATAAAATGGTTAACAATTTCACTTGTTCTTCCTACCTTCCTCAGTTGCTGTTGGGACCCTCAGAGATATATAAAAAGTTCTCTGAAATGCTCTAAATGATTATTAAAATTATTTACCTGACAAAATCTAACAAGCTTTTTTAAGAGGTTAAAAAAATAGTAGCACTTCTATAATCTATGTTATAGATATTTATCATGTTACGGAACAAGGGCTATTTGAGAAATAATTAGAATCTGGGAAAACCCAATCTTGAAATCAATCCAATTAAGAAAAGCCCTTTAATATCTGTTTACCAAAGGCATAAGGAAAGCGAATGAAAAGGTCATATTGTAATCTCCCGTGAAAATCATAAGGCTCTTCATAAATTACCCTGTGGTCAAATTAATCTTTTAAATGATAAAATTAACCTTTATAAATACACAACTATAAGCAGGGGGGTTGTTTTGTACATAGAAGCAGCGGGACACCAATCCATGGCCATAATTCTTTAAGAAGGTACGCCCTCTACAGGCCATTTTAAATTGAACATCACCTACATTAACTGGCAAGTGTTTCATGCATTTAGTAAAGATTTTAATAAGTAGTTACAGTATAAATGGCCTGAATACAGTAAGTCCCAAAGTCAGACTGGGATATATAAATCCCGAGTCTTTAGCCAATAATAAACTGCTAAAAATGGTGTCCAAGAAAATCATTATCAAGGAAGAAGAACTTGGTAGTAATTGGTGCTCTTTACAAATATCCTCATTATAATTCTTCTGGACAAATGGTAGGATGGGCACTTCCTATTCCCTTAAATGATGCATAGCCTAATAGCATGCAGAGTCAACAGACTGTGATCGTAAGTCACACGTGTCACTTCTGGGAGCAAGCCTTTAAGACTGATGTGCTGTTTGTCACGTTCCCTTGACCCTCCCACGGTGATTAGCTATGTTCCACATGGTGGAGGCTTTGTCCCCTAGGTCCCTGAGTGAGAAGGACCTGTCCACAGGGACCCCTGCAACTTGACATGGACATGTAGCAGAAGCAACACAGCTCTGCGGTTTTACGTCACTAAGACGGTGGGGGGAAGTGTTCCCATAGCAAACCCGACCTAGTTTGACTAATACAAAAAATGATCTAGACACAGTTCCACAAGCAATTCTAGACTTTTGGTGTGAGTTACAATGTAACCATTTTCATTCTTAGTTTCAATGTTTTGTCTAATTTTTCCTATTGCTGCCCTAACAAAGTAGCAAAAATTTTAAAACAACCTCAATTTATTCTCTTATAGTTCTGGAGGTCAGAATTCTAAAGTCGGCCGGCAACATAGCATTCCTTCTTGGAAATTCTAGGGGAAAATCTGTTCCTTTACCTTGTCCAGTTTCTAGAGACCACCTGTACATTCCCTGATTCATGGTACCACCTTCTATCTTCAAAGCCAACAGCAGAGAATCTGCCAATCTTTCTCTTTGGTCCAACTGTCATATGGCTTTTTCTTGTGCTCACTTTATGCCTGATAATCCAGGATAAATTCCCCATTTAAAGACCCTTAGCTTAATCACATCTGTAAAGATCCTTCTACCACATAAGGTAATAAATTCACAGGTCCCAGGGATTAGGACATGGTCATCTCTGGGGGTGTGTGTGCCTTATTCCATCTACCCTATTACCTTCTGTCAACTGAGGATAGCCATGCAGAAACATAATGAAGATTTGGTCTCTAAAACAACATGTGCACCGGCAAGATGACAAAAATGCTATCATTATTTAAAATAAACTGACCTCCTGACATGCCACAGCAATGGGAAGTAAGTACTCTGAAATTCACTGCTTATTTCACACTGGAAGGAAGTACAAAAGAATCTGTATTGTACTGAGGAAAACAGTGGAATCAAAGCCTGTATGATTTTCAGTTGACTGGAGGTTAGGAGACTAACAGTCCTGTCTCTCTTCCAAGATTTTATATGGCAAAATGGATCCGTTTTGTTTTCCAGGGCTGAGTCTGTCTTTGTTCCAAACCTACTGCACTTCATCTCTTAGGTAACCATTCACTCATCTCACTAAAATAGATGATGTTTACCTCCTGAGAAACGCCCAGCTCCTTCACAGCTTGCGCCCAGAGGTGCACATGCTTCCACCACGAGAGGGCGTTGGTGCATAAAGAGCGCGCTGAAACTCGGCCGGAAAACTCCCCGCTTCAGTAACTATCAGGGAGCCGCCGTCTGGAGTCTGGGGCTGTGTACTTTGCTTTCCTCAGCCCAAGCAGCACTACTGTGACAGAGCACTAACACTCTAGGACTTTTTCACTGAAGACAGGTAATGCAGCTGCTTCTTGATGGGAATAGTTTCATGATGTCTTCATGGAAGAAACAAGTCTATTTTTTAGCATCCTGGAAGCTGGCATGGACACAGTAAGAAGAGTGGACTTCTGAAACTCACGATCTCAGGGTTGTGACATCGAACCCCTGGTGGGGCTCCGCACTCAACGCAGAGTCTTCTTCCTCCTCCTCCCTCTCCCTTTGCCCCCTCCCACCCCACTGGTGCTCTCACTCACTCTCTCTCTCAAATAAGTAAATAAATCTTTATTTTTTTTTAAAGATTTTATTTATTTGAGAGCGAGCGAGCATGCACAAACAGTGGGGAGGGAGAAAGACTCTTAAGCAGACTCTGCACTGAGCATGGAGCCTGACGTGGGGCTTGATCTTACGACCCCGAGATCACGACCTGAGTCAAACCAAGAGTCGGACACTTAACCCACTATACCACCCAGGCCTCCCGTAAATAAATCTTAAAAAATAAATAAATAAAACTGGGATGTGCATTCAAATTGCTGATTTGTCAGTTTCAGGCAAGGTTCATCTCTGAGCCTCAATTTCTTCAGCTGCAAATGGGGATGGTACTAGTGACCTCACAGGACGGCTACCAGGGTTCAATGAGAATGAATGGAAAGCATACAGCACGACACCTGACAGGTTCTAGTGCAAAACAAACTATTACAGTACTGGAATCAAGAGCCCGACTATGGCAATTTGGTTCACTAAGGAACTTTAAATTTAAATTCTACCTAAAATGAAACAATGGTATAAATAGTTACAAGCTTCCTATACAACCTTGGTCCTGCTTCTCTCTAGTAATGATTTCTTTGCATTGAGTCTCCCATCCAGAGTCCCTGGAGTTTGCAGAGCTTTGTTCCAGCTGAACTACGCAGATGTTGGTTTGTGTCATTTACATTCGCATATCTATTTTTAGAGTAAAGTTTCTTTGTGATAAGTCAGATCTTATACTTCCTCTGGAGAATGCACACTATTCTTCATGCAGTGGGCAATTCAAGCAAGTTTTATAGACCAAAGACCTACAAGTTATCAAAAGGCAATGACATGGTATAATCAGGAATAATGACAATAACCAAGCAGAGAAGGATTGTTTTTCTGTCACAGCTAACTTGGTGAAAAAGGCACAAGTGGAAAAGCATGGGTAATTAGAGGAATGAATACTCAGTTGTGTTCACGTACAATTTGCATGCAGTCCTGGGTTGTCTAGTTGCAGGCTAATTAATCCCTATACTGTTACCCTGTGTCTAAAAAGAATGTCAGGTAACATCACTCACTAGACGCAGATGCTAGATATGGAAGTTCCTCATGAGAGCTTGATGGAGAGGGCATGACTGTCTGGCAACTCTTCCCATTTACCTCACTTTCTGCCACACTGAGGGATTTAGAATCACCACATGTGAACAGGGCAACACTTCCCAGGTTAGATGGGTAACCAGACCCAACAGGCTTTCTTTGAAATCACAAAAGCAAATTCTATGGCTTTTTTTTTTGTTTTAAAAGATTTTATTTTTAAGTAATCTCTATACCCAATGCAAGGCTCCAATTTACAACCCCAAGATTAAGAGTCACATGCTTGGGGCACCAGGGTGGCTCAGTGGGTTGGGCATCTATCTGACTCTTGATTTTGGCTCAGGTTGTGATCTCAGGGTCCTGGGACCAAGCCCCACATTGGTTCCATGCTCAGCAGGGAGTCTTCTTGAAGAGTCTGTCCCTCTGCCCCTCCCCTGACTCACATGAGTGCATGCTCTCTGAAACAAATAAATCTTTTTTTTTTTTTTAAAGATTTTATTTATTTATTTGACAGAGAGAGAGATAGCGAGAGCAGGAACACAAGCAGGGGGAGTGGGAGAGCGAGAAGCAGGCTTCCCGCCGAGCAGGGAGCCCGATGTGGGACTCGATCCCAGGACCCTGGGATCATGACCTGAGCCGAAGGCAGACGCTTAATGACTGAGCCACCCAGGCGCCCCAAATAAATAAATCTTAAAAAAAAAAAAAAATTCGCATACTCTACCAACTGAGCCAGCCAGGCGCCCCGCTATGGCTTCCCTAAAAAGGTCTGAACAAAATTAATCCTTGGTATAAAAAAAATCAGAACAGGGATGACAATCTCGGAGTGGGATGATGACAAAGAACAAGCATAAGGAACCCTTCTGGAATGATGGGATAGCCTGTATCTTGATAGGGGTATTAGTTGTTTGGGGTACACACTTGTCAAAGTTCAGTGATTTAAGTAACACAACTTACTGAGTGGTATAAGCGAGGTTTGCATTTTTTGGGAGGCAGGCCGGCCAGCCGGCCTGGAGGCGCAGTCTGGGAGGCAAGCCCTTCTCACGAGCAGCAGCGGTAGCACCGGGGAACCGGCGAGTCGGAGGCGACGTGCACAAATGAACCTGGCTTCCACCTCACCCAGTGACAGCAGCTACACCTCAAGAAGTAAATACACGATAGCAACCCATGCCAGGATTCTCCTCAATTCGTCCTGGCCCCAGATGGAAAAGCATTAATACAGAAGGAGCTTGGTTAAGGTGCTTGGTCTTTCATGATAATTTTTCTTCAAAGAGATCGGGACAAAGAAAGATGCTCTGCTATCACAGCCATCCTTTCCTACCAGCAGCAGGAGAGAAGAGATGGGTAGCTGACCTGAGGTATTTTTTTTTTAAGATTTTATTTATTTATTTAGAGAGCACAACCGCAAGTGCGGTGGGAGGAGAGGGAGAGAGAGAATCTTAAGCAGGCTCCACACCCGGCACGGAGCCCAATGCAGGGCTTGATCTTATGACCCAGAGATCAAGACCTGAGCTGAAACCAAGAGTCGGACCGTCAAATGACTGGGCCACCCAGGCGCCCCTGATTGGAGGGTTTGTAAAGAAATCTAGTTTTCAAAGCATTAATTACATGAGAAACTGCCACCAAATCAAAGAGTCTTACAATCTAAATGGAAAGGGGAAGGTTCTTAAGCTGCTCTCTAGTCCTGGGATATAAAATAGGGGAAAAATGTACAGAAAAGAACTTGATTTTTCCTATCAAGTTGCTGCCAGGAGAGACGCCTGGTGTTTCACCTCATTAACTCAGATGCTAAGTAATGACCCTCTTTCCCCAAAAAGGCTTTTGCACATCTCTGGTTTTCCCCACCCAGTTTGCCCATTTCAAGGAGGCAACAGAGTATAGTGATTGAAGAGCAAACTCCTGACTTTGAGATTGAACCCAGGTCTAATATCTTGGTGCCTCAGTTTCTTCACCTGTAAAGCGGGGAGAATGATAGTATCTACCCTCAAAAGTTCTCTATTAAGTAAATTAAAAAGTTAAGAGTTAAGAACAGGGAATAGCACATGGTCAGCGCTCAGTAAAAGTTGGCTGATGATGAAGATATTCACGCTTAATCTGGTTCACGTCAGCACGAAGTTAGGAAGCAAAAGATGGGTGAATTAGGAGAGACCCAGACACATCATCTCTAGATTGCTAATGCTTGGTCTTAGATATCTTGTTGCTATAAAAACATGCCACAGATGAGTTTTGAGGTAAGACTTCCGTAAGACTAGCCAGAGAGGCTCAGATGAAGTAAAGGTAACACCACAGTGAACTCCATGATAAACAACTGGTAACATGTCCTTCCCTGTCCCACAGCCACCCTTGAATGTCATGAGCCAACCCACTTGGTTTGTAACTGGTACTTAGAAACATTAGAAAACCCAAGGTTTCGTCACCCAAACACAACCCTATTGTCACTGTGGCTTAGTTCCTTCCAGCCCTGTAGTAGCAGTTCTGTGTTATTTCAAACTTGGTGCTCCTTTAAACAAACGGCCACACAACATCCTAATATGAAGATTCACACAATTGACTTGACT
This sequence comes from Leptonychotes weddellii, assembly GCF_054177405.1. Taxonomy (NCBI): domain Eukaryota; kingdom Metazoa; phylum Chordata; class Mammalia; order Carnivora; family Phocidae; genus Leptonychotes; species Leptonychotes weddellii. The sequence continues at coordinate 8,464 of NW_028048106.1, forward strand.
GATCCTCTAGATTTTTCACTCTTACAAAGAACAACTTGTGCATTTATCTTGCTTCTTTTTGTGAGCTTGTATTTAGAACTGTTGCCTTGGGAAGTTTTCCTACAGGCGGGACTGCTGAGCCAACTACTCTGAATGTAAGTCCTTTAAAATTTGACTTTTACTGGGTATTTATGCAGTGCCTGGCACTGTGCTCACATAGAGAACAAAACATGAACAACATGTGGTCTTGGTTCTTGTCCTCAAGGAGTTCACAGACAGGGGGAAAGTATATTGCTAAATACTCTTTATAGGGTGATACCGATTTATATTTCTTAATAAATTCCCTAAGGAATCATCCCCATTTTACCACATCGACCCCATTAGGATTCCAATAAGCAAACCAAACAAAAACTGGATTTATTATTAGGTAGAAAATGAAATCTTCCTTGGGTCTGAATTAATGTTTACTGATTAGCTGTGCCTCCCCTTTCACAAGTCACATCACGGTCTTGCTCAGATTTTACTGGGATGTTGGTCTATTTCTCGTCTACTTGCAGGTTTTCTTTACGGAGCAAAGACGTGAGCCCACCGTCTGTGTGCCCTGCTGGGCTATTTCCCAGTTCCCATTCAGTCTATTTTCCCACATTCAGAATGACTTCCACTAACTTGTACTTGGAGCTACGCCATTTGGCCCATATGGAGAGATTTCCTAAGAAACAACTCCGTGAAAACTACTGCTTTATTTGCTGAAAGGAGGT
>NW_028048107.1:0-419 GCF_054177405.1 Leptonychotes weddellii
CGTTTTCACCAGCTCCTTACCACCTGTCACAGGCTCTGCTGCCTCGGGTGCCCCAAATTAGTTCAGAGCTGGTGGTGAGGATCCGAAGTCCCTTCACCAGGAGCGGGAGGACTTCTCACACATCTGATGTGTTACCAGCTTGATCAGACCATCCCGCTGAGGACGGTTTTCCGAGTGTGCCGTGTCTGAACGTGAAAGCCCATTACAATCTGATCCCTCGCTGTGAGTAAACACATCGCACATTACTGTTCAGGAGGCTTGTTGGGGACGGTATTTTTTTCCCCACCAACTCCTGAGTGGAAACAGATCTTCCCGTAACGCAGTCATAAAACCTTCATAAGCAATAATGATGTGTTTCTTACACGAGTTGTAACTTGCCCATTAAGTGTCTGAAAAGCAGGGTCCGTGCATGCCTGGTG
>NW_028048108.1:0-419 GCF_054177405.1 Leptonychotes weddellii
ATGGACTCTGAAAAACAAACTGAGGGTTCTAGAGGGGAGGGGGGTGGGAGGATGGGTTGGCCTGGTGGTGGGTATTGAGGAGGGCACGTTCTGCATGGAGCACTGGGTGTTGTGCACGAACAATGAATCATGGAACACTTTATCTAGAACTAATGATGTAATGTATGGGAATTAACATAAGAATAAAAAAATAAATAAATAAATAAATAAATAAATAAATAAATAAAGTGGAAAAGAACTCGCCTGAAAAAAAAAAAAAAAAAAAAAAAGATTCTCTCTCTCCCTCCCCTGCCCTCCCCGCTCCTCTCCCTCTCTAAAAGATAGAAAATAAAATAAAATAAAATAAAATAAAATAAAAACAACAATACCACATACATGTCAAATGACATACTAACATTCTCAAAATGTTCGTGTTCATT
>NW_028048109.1:0-419 GCF_054177405.1 Leptonychotes weddellii
AAGAAGAGCAAGGAAAAAGGGGCAGAAGTTTTATTTGAACAAATTATAGCTGAGAACTTCCCTAATCTGGGGAAGGAAACAGGCATTCAAGTCCGAGAGACACAGAGGACTCCCCCTCAAAATCAACAAAAATAGGTCAACACTCCACATATTATAGTGAAACTTCTAAATTACAAGGATAAAGAGAGAATTCTGAAAGCAGCTCAGCACAAGAGGTCCTTAACCTACAAGGGTAGACACTTAAGGCTGGCAGAGACCAGGCAGGCCAGAAAGGACTGGCATGATATACTCAACATGCTAAATTGAAAAGTATGCAGCCAAGAATACTTTATCCAGCAAGGCTGTCATTCAGAATAGAAGGAGATGGGCGCCTGGGTGGCTCAGTTGGTTAAGCAACTGCCTTCGGCTCAGGTCATGAT
>NW_028048110.1:0-419 GCF_054177405.1 Leptonychotes weddellii
AAGGAAGAACTAATCTCAATTTAATATTAAAAGGCTTGGATAGGGCGCCTGGGTGGCTCAGTTGGTTAAGCGACTGCCTTCGGCTCAGGTCATGATCCTGGAGTCCCGGGATCGAGTCCCACATCGGGCTCCCTGCTCAGCAGGGGGTCTGCTTCTCCCTCTGCCCTCTTCCCTCTCGTGCTCTCTGTCTCTCATTCTCAAATAAATAAATAAAATCTTTAAAAAAAAAAAAGGCTTGGATACTATAAGTTTTTTCAAAATGTATTTCCCTATTATATAGGTTGGATAAGCTCTAAAGGGATGAGAGGTCTCTGGAATTTAGAAATATGGGGTGTTAGGGGCGCCTGGGTGGCTCAGTCGATTAAGTGTCTGATTTTAGCTCAGGTCATGATCCTGGGTCCTGGATGGCTCAGTTGTTT
>NW_028048111.1:0-419 GCF_054177405.1 Leptonychotes weddellii
AGTTTTATGGATTCTCTACAAAGGATTCCTGAAAATCTTGGGACAGTGAACAGGCAATTAAAAACTATGTAGTCCAGAAAGCTTCTTTGGTAGAATTTATAAAGAGGCCCATATCTCTTACAATAGGAAAGCAGAAAACCAACTGGAAATCAAATCTATTCCCTTAGGGAAAACATTTTGCCTCTTTTTTTTTTTTTTTTTTTGACATACACTTGGCATTTATTTATTTATTTATTTATTTTATTTTTTTTATTATTTATTTTTTTTTATTCTTATGTTGATCCCCATACATTACATCATTAGTTCTAGATGAAGTGTTCCATGATTCATTCTTCGTGCACAACACCCAGTGCTCCATGCAGAACGTGCCCTCCTCAATACCCACCACCAGGCCAACCCATCCTCCCACCCCCCTCCCC
>NW_028048112.1:0-419 GCF_054177405.1 Leptonychotes weddellii
ATGCAACTTCAGTTTCCCCACCTGCCGTAAAGTAGAATAAATAATACATGGGCCTATTGTGAGAAGCCTGACTTTCTGACTTTGAAAAAGGCTGAGAAAATAGAATTTATTTTGATGAGCCAGGGATTTATTGACTCTTCTAAGAGATCTATTTGTAAATGACATTGTTCCTTTGGATGAGGGCTGTGATGTTTCTTAGATCAGCTTTTCTTAAGTAATAGACTACTGTACCCTGGAAGTTTGTTAGACAATTTTGGAAGGGAGTTTCTAATATTTTTTTTCAGTATCCGTAAGTACTATTAAATTAAGTTGTCGCTTTGGGAGACCAAAGTGACCCGAGTTCAAACAGGAGACAACAGAACAATTGAGTTTATCCTTCTGCTTCTTGTGGTTACTGAGGTTACAAAGAGTGGGTAGAG
>NW_028048113.1:0-419 GCF_054177405.1 Leptonychotes weddellii
CCAAGGCTGAGCTTTGGCATACCACACACCTTGGAATATTGAAGACTTGTTCCCAACACTAAGAACTACTTGGTACATTGTTGGAAGCAACTGTAACAACTGTTCCGTCTGGTGTGGGGATGCTGGTGACGGGAGAGACTGTGCAGCTACAGAGCAGGGAGGATGGGAAAAAACTCAGGACCTTCTACTCACTTTGGCTATGAACATAACTGCTCTTTTTTAGAAAAAAAAAAAGTATATTTTTGTAAAAGTTCATAAAAAGCCATGGAAATTGGCTTATTCCACCCGCAGAGTCAGTTCATTCCAGGAAAGAGCCTTTTTTGCCCCGGAAGAAGCTATCCCACCAGGGACAGACTTCTACATACAAGACAAGCCCAGTCTCCAGACTTGGTCACTGTCTAGCTCACCTTGCCCACTCG
>NW_028048114.1:0-419 GCF_054177405.1 Leptonychotes weddellii
TCGTCAGACCACGTGTTCTGAGTTGGGTTTGGAAACTGACCATCATATAATCCCCCTCACCATGGTCTTTAGGGTCCTATAGATATTGGGCAAGATAATTTATGGCCCACAATTCCTAGGTCCTCTGGGTTTACCCCCTCACTCAGGCTTGGCTTCTCTGTGGAATCCCCCTTTCCTTTCTGTCCCTGTCACTATTCCAAGTCCTACTCATGCTTCAAGCGTTCCGCGAAGCCTTTCGTGGTTATTCAGGCTTATCGTGATCACTCCTTGAGATTTCTCCCCACTTCGAGCTCAGGAATTTCTTTCTGCTCTGCCTTGTTCAACATACATTCCCTTTCTGTGTTTCCTATTTTCATAGGGTGGCGTTTTCCTATGAGGTCACGGTCAGTGGGAAAATCTGTTTATCCAGAGGGTTTATA
>NW_028048115.1:0-419 GCF_054177405.1 Leptonychotes weddellii
TCCAGCTTGGGTTCTGACTCTGGTTCCAGCTTAGATTTTGGCTCAGATTCAGGTTTTAAATCTGGCTTAGATTCTGGTTCTGACTTAGGTTCTGGTTCAGGCTCAACCGAAGTGTTAACTTTTGGTTTTTCTACTAAGTCAACTTGTTTAAATAAGGCTTTATCAATGGTCTCATCTGAAGTGGCTGATTCTGAAGAGCCAAGCATATCCTGCAATTCAGTTTCATCGATTAATGGATACTGTTTTTGATCAGGCTGATTGGTATCTGGCTCTTGAATATTATCAGTTGCACTGGAGCTTTTGGATTCAGTTTTAGAGGCATCTATAGTAGCACTTGTTTCAGAGGCACTGCTTTTAATATCATCTTTATCAATTTCGCTAGGTTGCTCGGCTACTTTGTCTGTAGTTAAAGGCTCTGT
>NW_028048116.1:0-419 GCF_054177405.1 Leptonychotes weddellii
TCAAATACACAACCTAACCCTACCCCTAAAGGAGCTAGAGAAATAACGGCAAATAAAGCCTAAACCCAGCAGGAGAAGAGAAATAATAAAGATCAGAGCAGAAATCAATGAAATAGAAACCAAAAGAACAGTAGAACATATCAATGAAACTAGGAGCTGGTTCTTTGAAAGAATTAACAAGATTGATATACTCCTGGCCAGACTTATCAAAAAGAAAAGAGAAAGGACCCAAATAAATAAAATCCTGAATGAAAGAGGAGAGTTCACAACCAACAGCAAAGAAATACAAACAATTATAAGACCGTACTATGAGCAACTATATGCCAGCAGATTAGATAATCTGAAAGAAATGGATGCATTCCTAGAGATGTATAAACTACCAAAACTGAACCAGGAAGAAATAGAAAACGTGATCAAAC
>NW_028048117.1:0-9200 GCF_054177405.1 Leptonychotes weddellii
TCTCTCTCTCAAATAAATAAATAAAATCTTTAAAAAAAAAAAGACCTGAAGCAAGATCTAGGCTTGAAAGAGGCTGTAGAGTAAGTAGAATGAATTGTACTGTTTTCTTTCTTTCTTTTTTTTAAAGATTTTATTTATTTATTTGACAGAGACAGAGATAGCGAGAGCAGGAACACAAGCAGCGGGAGTGGGAGAGGGAAAAGCAGGCTTCCCCTCGAGGAGGGAGCCCGATATGGGACTCGATCCCAGGACCCTGGGATCATGACCTGAGCCGAAGGCAGATGCTTAACGACTGAGCCACCCAGGCACCCTGTACTGTTTTCTTATTTTTCTAGTCTGAGGAGCATACTCTAATCACATAACCTCAGACAAGTTGGGGACTTCTCTACTATGCTTCTACTTGGAACATTCTGTCCACCATTATTTGTATAATCTATTATAGTTCCTAGATAGCATTCCAAAGTGATACATTCTTTTTAAAGTTCTTTGCAAGAGAATTTAGACCACTGGCCTAACCCCGAACACCTAAAAAATTATAGAATAAATATAATCTGTACTTACCTTTAATCATGTTTGCAATAGGAATCCATTTCTCTTTTAATGGATCATAGAACTCGGCCTCTTCTGCAGGAGCCCCTTTTCTGTAACCGCCTAAAGCGTAGACGCAGCCCCCCAAGGTGACTGCACAGTGGTAGTACCTGGCATTGAGCATCGGCAAACCTTCTGTCCATTCATCACTTTCACTGTTATAGATCCACACTGTGTCAAGAGCTTCTATGTTATCCGTCCTATAACCCCCAGTTACATAAATGTTGGGTCCCAAACATGTAACACCATAGCTCTCCCTAGTATAGTCTGGTATTTCTGCTCCCTGAATCCAAACATTTGTCAGAGGATCCCATATGTGAACATCTGATAAAGGATGCCAGTAATAGCCTCCAATGATGTACATTGTGGCTGTGGACCTCTGGGAAATCTCTTTATGCAGGGGATTCAGAGCATTGTATATTAGAGATCGTATCTTATTTTCAGTTAGTAGGCAGCTTCTTTGAAGACCTAAAGCTGTTTTTAAATACACTGGATCTATATCTATGTTTACATAGCTTAGTAGGTTATAGAGGCATTCAATTCGATTTTCCACATCATGAGCAGTCCACTTAATAACAGGCTCTATGATAGCTTCTTCTTTCCAAACACTGAGATTCTTTCTGGACAATATAAAGAGAAACTTTTCAAGGCTGATTTCCAGAAATTCTTCTTGTTGCCACACTTCCTTAAACCTTGAACATAGAATTCTTCGAGATTCCTTCTCTAGTTCTGGACACACGTGAAATTCTGCAAAGGAGTGCATTCCAATACAATTATCAATATCCAAGTGCCTTACCAAAAACTGCTCACAAGCTTTCTTTACTGAAAGGAACTGTAGCAGATCTGCTGCTTCAAGCAGGCTTTGAACATTTCTTTTAGTTATTTCAATCTGGGAAGTGTATGCATAATTCACAAGGCCTTCCAAAATATCATGGTGGATGCCAGAGATTTTTATTTTATTTTTAAATTTTTCTTTCATATCAGCTGTGAACATTGCCTTAAAATAATTGCTGCAAGCAGCTAAAACAGCTCGGTGACAATGGAAAATTATGCCTGAAGGACACTGAAGGGTAATATCAGTAAATAATCCATCCAAGTAAAATGTTCTGAATGCATCTAGAAAATCCACTGGATGCGCTGTATCCTTGAAAAGGTAAATATAATCTTCTTGTCCTTTTAGAGCCATGGCTGCAATAAACATGAAACAAACGTGTTTTCAGTTTTGCAGATTACCGCAAATAATCAATGCTAAATACACCAATCCTTATGATGACTGATTAGCATCGCATACACGCCAAACCTAGACTAAGTTCAGCATTCTAAGTAACAAACGCAAAATGTGGATAGACTATTTCGTACTTTATGTGATGCTCAATTTAAATTCCGGGTAGCTTGAAGCCTGAAACGAGGCCCCCCGGTTTTTCAGTAATCTTTTAAAGACGAAATATTGATTTGCTACCCCATTCACCCAGTCTCCGAAATCGGACCCGAGCTGGCGGTCCGAGAGAGAGAAGCCCCGCTTGGCAAACCAACTGTCCGAGGGGTCACCCCACTAGAGACCGGACTTTGGCCGTCTCGGCTCGGCCCCAATTCAACCTTTTTTCACTAGCTCCATCTGCCTTGCAAGTCGCATCGAGCTGCCAAGAAAGGGAGGATCGAAATATAACTGGAAAAGAAGAAATCTTGGAAAAGGGAAACCCTGTACCTTTCTGCTTAAGAAAGGAGAGAAAAGAAAGCGGCCGGGCCGCGGCCCCTCCATCCCCGCGCCCCCTCCCCCGCGGCTGTCGCAGGGGTTTCCGCGCGCCCCGCGCCTGGGCCCCGGGCCCGCGTTCCCGCCCGGAGACCGCCCCGCCCCGGGCCTGGCGCGGGGACTCGACTCGAGGGAGCCGCGCGCCGCCCGCCGGGCCGGGTGCCCGCGTCCCTCTGCCCCGGGACGCCGCACAGGTGTGGGGAGGGCGCCACAGGCGGCCCCGCGCTCGGCCCGGCCCGGCGCCCGCGCGGCCATTGTCTCCGCGCCTCTGCGGCGGGCGGGCTCGGGAGGCGGCGCGGCCTCGCTCTCCCGCGCCCGGCCCCGCTGGCTCCCCCTCGGCTGGCCCCGGGCGGCGGGGCCGCGGGGCACCTACCTCCGGCTGCGGCTCCGGGACGCGGTGCTGGCCGACGGGCTAGCGGCAAGCGGGGGCGGGGGCGCCTCCGGACCCTCTGACCATCTTTGGAAGAGGCGCGGCGGAGGGTGCCTGCTAGTGCAGCTCCAGCCCACAAGCGGCTCCTATTTTGGTGCCCCGGCTGCTCCCCGCCTCCAACCCAACAGCCCCCCGCGCGGCCTGGGCGCGGGGCCACTCGCGGGAACTCCCGGGTGGCGGGGCGGCGCTGCGAGCAGGGGCGGGGCGGGGGGGCTGCGGGCACGCGGCTGCGGCCCCTTCCCGGCGGTTCCTCCCCGCAGCAGGTGGGAAGGCTGCCCTGAGGAGACCGCTTGCGCGACTAGTTTCCCCTCTCTCCCTGGGTCTGGGTCTTACACACAGCACACACCCCCGAGCGTTTTCGGTCTAGACAAACTCCCGAATTAAGACCACATGCGGGGGTTGGAAGAGGGATGCCCTTTCCCCCTCCTTCGGTAGCTCTCACCAGCCCAGGCCCTAGAGGGAGAGATGGAGGGGAAAGTGTGGAGAGAATGCTGCAAACCTTAAAGGTCTGGGGTCGAGGTGGCCTTGAGAATGCCAGAAGTAGCGGCCGCTTTCCCACGAACACCATCCCGTCCCCCAGCAGAGCACTCAGGAGGGAGCCCCTGGGGCTGATTTGCACACTAACCTGGAAGCTTTCAGAAAAACGGAGAGCAGCCAGGGTGAAGGATTCAGCTTAAGGTATTTAGAGCAGAGTAGCTGGAAGAAGCAGCCTCTAGTCTTTCTTCCTGGTGACAGCAAGTCCCATCAAAGACGTCAATGTGCTACACCAGAAGGTTCATTTTGTTCTTCCAGCAAAAGCCAGTATCAAATCTTGTCATTTATCATTCGTCCATTCATTTGCAAGTTTTTATTGAGGGTCTGATAGGGCTAGGCTCTGTTACCTAGAGCTCTTATGGAGCTTACAGTCTAGCTATGGTAAGGGAGGAAAGAGACCAGGATGAAATGAACACCAGAAGCCCAGTGTGTTTCTCGGAGTATGGTCTGAGAGACAGAATATGCAAATGTGGGCAATGGCCAAACTATGTGAACACAGAACTCTGAACCATGTAAGAAGCCCAGGAAGCCAAACCATAACCTCTGCAGCCGGACCAGAACAGTCAGGACATCCTCAAGGACTACCAGCTTCCCTATTTTTGCTGGACTTCCAATTCAGGACCAACCAGGGAAAGCCAATATGCTCCCCAAACCAATCACATAAAATACCCCCTGCTTCTAGTAGCCCTCCTCCAGCTTTCCCAGGCCAACATCCTCCAGTCAGAGGATACCTGAGACCTTCCGCCTTTTTTCAGTTTTCTAAAGTTTTCCCACTCCCCTGCCTGCCTTTGAGCCTCTGCCAAAAACAAGTGATGGTGGCTGACTCTGTTGCTATAGCAAGAGCTGAATAAATAACATCTGCTTGTTCTCATTTGGGTGGTTTTAGTTTCATTCTACAGGTCAATCCTAATGATGCAGCACCCCACAAACACCACCACCACCCAGACTTCTCTGAGGTGGAGACCTAGGAATCTGTATTCTATTCAAGGGCCTCAGATGATTCTTTTGCACATTTAGAAGAATGGATGTTGGACCGAAAATGGAAGGAAAAAAAGAAGGTTCAATACCTCAACATCTGGTAAACAGTTTGGTAGAGCACTGGACCCAAAATGGAAGAAAAACAAAACGTTCAATATCTCAACATCTGGTAAACAGTTTGGTAGAGAAGAAAAGTATCCGAGATTTTGTTTTATGCTTAAGGTTCATCTCTGCCATTTTTGTAACATACAGCCTTAAGCAAGTCACCAAATTTCTCTGATCCTTAGTTTTCTGATATGTAAAACAGAAAATACCACTATTTTCTCAATCTAAGATTATTGGAAAGACAAAATAAAATTACAAATGTGAGAGGGTGTTGGATGTGGCATAGAAATGTTATATATGAAAGCTATTATAATGACAGGATATTTACACTTAATTCTCCATCACAACCTCAACTGGGAAATTAGTATTTTTAAACATGTCTTCAAAAAATTATAAACATGTCTTCAAAAAATTATAAACTTTGTAGTTAGTTGTGATTATAGACAGCTTGTCCTTCATGACTGATAGTGATGTTATTGTTGGTGCTATCATTCAAGGCCATGATTGTGACTGATTGAAGATGGGGCATTATTTCCATGTTTGTCACTGAAGTGTCACAGATGACTATGATGCCAATTTTGATGCAAAGAAAATACTATAGACTCCACCTAACTAAGAGCAAGGGCTTCTAGAATCAAGAGGGCATGGGATAAATTATTACTGAATAATAGAATTCACTATATTGTCACTGGTGCAGTTTTTTCAGATTGCTGTACGGACCAATTAAAACTTTTGCTTCTGGGACACCTGGGTGGCTCAGTCGGTTAAGCATCTGCCTTTGGCTCAGGTCACGGTCCCAGGATCCTGGGATGGAGCCCCATGTCGGGCTCCCTGCTCAGTGGGGAGTCTGCTTTTCCTTCTCTACCTGTCCCTCCCCCTGCTTGTGCTCTCTCTCTTTCTCTCAAATAAATAAATAAAATCTTAAAAAAAACACAAAAACTTTTGCTTCCATTGCCTGATGTTTCCTGGCTGTGAATTATTACTTAAAAGTGTATATGTTACACATCAATTATATCTCAATTTTTTAAAAGGCCAAAAAAAGTGTCTATGAGTATATATTAGACTGCCTCAACTTGCCAAGGGAAGAGCAGGTCCTGTAGGGGACTGCCAGAGCAATTCCTCTTTACCATATGCTTTGTCAAAGAGACCACTGCAAATGCTAATAGATTTGATGCACTCAGAAACATATAATTAGCATTCATAAGTTAAATAAAGTAATGACACTGTTCAAGAAAACAAATGTGCCATCTGTGAATTCAAGTCTTAAGGAAATAAAGAGCCACCATGGAGATGAGATATAAATGACTCTTGGCAGATATTGAGCTTGGCATGGAGTTAGATGCCTTTTGACATCACGCTTTGCTTTTCAAAAGACCCTTGGTTTCTAAAAATAACAATTTTATTTATTGTTTTTACCATATTAGTACATCTTTCCACTAAGTATTGCTATGTCATTAAATGTTTGATATGCTGATTGTGATATCATTATCAATGTGTGTAAATGATAGACATATACAGGAGATTTTGCATACTTCATTTACATACTGGCTTAAATAAGTTGCTGCTAAGTATAAAATAGTAGGTATAATTTATAAGGCCACCACATACAGCTCTGTAAGTTGTGCACTGCCCAATTCCAGCTCATCCCCCTCAAGTAGAGAGCAGTGTGAACACTGTCCTTAGGAGCTGTACAGTACACAACCGGCACAGGTGTATAACAGCTGCCCTGGAGCTGATGACATCTGGCAAAGCCTTTTGGGTATGCTTCCTGGAAAATAAGAAAGTGAACATTCTAATGACTGGGGAACAAGTACTTCTGTAAGTCAGAGTTTTCAAATTCCTTGTTTTTAGCAAAAGTCAAAGAGCATTTTTGACAAATAACTTGGAAAGAATCCACAAAATGAGTGGTACTGCTCCAATAAAATTGCTCTCATTCCCCATCCACTTGTCTATGTGAACACATTTTCTCATGGACTTTATCTACCGAAATGAAAAACAGGAATATCATTGATCTAAACTCTGTCTCATTCCAACTGTAAGCAATACTTAGCCAAAGACATATGGCTTAAGTGGAAAGAAAATAGCCCAATTCATCAGATTGAAATAATTTTTGAAATTTTTACTTTTAATTTAAACACGTTTATGTTGTTTGAGCAATTATAATAATTGTAATGTTAATCAGCCCAGAATTCTTTCTACTACTTAAGAATAAAGGACATAAGGTAGTTTAAATTTTAATTTGTGTCCATTTTTGTAGCAGACAAGTTTAAAGAGGTGATTAACAAAAAGAATAAAAGTATACAGACAATCCTTTCTTTGAATGGTTCCAACATGCACGAATTTCAGTTACCGTGGCTTAGTTAAATAACACCAATCTCCTAAACAGGATTCAAATTTCAGTTACTATGGTGTATTAACTGTAATTGCACAAAATACAAATTTCGCCCCTAGCTCTTCAATCCATGAATCACCACATAAATAACAGATGAACATCATGGTCAGTGACTAATCATGTTTCTTCTTTCAAAATCACTGGTGATTGGTCACTGTGCATTTCTTATTCAGTTCACATGCGGACAGCAAAGCTTGTAGTTGTCTTATCTCCATGTCTGCCAGTGGTAAATGCATGTAATATTTTTTTTATTAGAGATTTTATTTATTTGTCAGAGACAGAGCACACGTGCATGCGTGAGCAGGGCAAGGGGTAGAGGGAGAAGCAGGCCCCAAGCAGAGCAAAGTGCCCGACGTGGGACTCGATCCAGGGCCCTGACATCATGACCTGAGCTGAAGGCAGACGCTTCACTGACTGAGCCACCCAGGTGTCCCTCTGTGTAATATTTTACAAAAATAGATCATTGAAAGAGGACATTGGCCAGCAAAAAATTGAAGGATCCTGCCACAAGTGAAATTTGAATTGAATAGAATGAAATTCTAGAAGAAACAGCTGACCATGGGAATGTAGACACTGCCACCACTCGAGAGAGTCTAGCTATGCAGCCGGTGGAAATTGCTGCAGGCCAACTGAGTGACTTAAGGGAGGAAACTGGTTGTTGACAAAAGGAATGAAGATGTCCCAGAAGAAGAGATGTTGGCAAAAAACTTCATATTAAAGGAACTTATGGGGGCGCCTGGGTGGCTCAGTGGTTAAGCATCTGCCTTCGGCTCAGGTCATGATCCCAGGGTCCTGGGATCGAGCCCTGCATCAGGCTCCCTGCTCCGCAGGAAGCCTGTTTCTCCCTCTCCCACTCCCCCTGCTTGTGTTCCCTCTCTTGCTGTGTCTCTGTCAAATAAATAAATAAAATCTTTAAAAAAAAAAAAAGAAACTTATGGAGATTCTTCACAGCATTGAAAATGCAAAGGATAAAATGTTGGAAGCCGATCCAAACTTAGAAAAAGGTACGACAATTCACTAGGGCATAGACTCTGTATTGTAAGTAGTATGACCAAAAAAAGGCAAGAACTGTTCAAACTACTCAGTAAAATTTTTTTACAAAGAAATACTTTTATCCTCAATGTTTCTAATTGCAGTGCACTAAGTAAATACTGATCCTGCTATGTTTTTCATTTTCCTATACATTTGTAACTGATAGTAAGTTTTTTTTTTAAGATTTTATTTATTTATTTGACAGAGAGAGACAAAGCGAGAGGGAGAACACAAGCAGGGGGAGTGGGAGAGGCAGAAGCAGGTTTCCTGCGGAGCAGGGAGCCCGATGCAGGGCTTGATCCCAGGACCCTGGGATCATGACCTGAGCTGAAGGCAGACACTTAACGACTGAGCCACCCAGGCGACCCAGTAAGACAGTTTTTAATGTTCTTAGCAAAAAATGTAAAGGTCACAAGACAATTAAAATGCTTCCCACTAATTATTAACATTACTTTGCACAGTAATCTTGCATGGTCATTTTATGCTCCTGCACTACTGTGTGAAATGAGGACTGCCTGTATTTTCAGTAGGACAGCATTTTATGGGAGAAGTGGAACAGAAAAATGGGCTCAAGAAGAAAACGGAAAGAGCTTAAAAATTTTCCACTGTTGAATAAAAGGTACAGCACAGGGAATATAGTCAATGGTATGGTAATAGGGTTGCATGGTGATGGATGGTAGCTACATTTATGGTGAGCACAACATAATGTATAAGATTGTATAAACTTTTCCAATCACTATGTTGCATGCCTGAAACTAATGTAACATTGTGTGTCAATTATACTTCTATAAAAAAAGGAAAAAAATTCACACTATTAAAGAACAATTTATTTATGTCCTTTATTTTTTTTAACGATTTTAAGTAATTTCTACACCCAACATGGGGCTTCAACCCACAACCCCAAGATCAAGAGTTGCATGCTCCACTGATCGAGATAGCCAGGTGCCCCTTGTTTATGTATTTTTATTATTTTATTTTATTTTTTAAATTTTATTATGTTAGGTTAGTCACCATACAATACATCATTAGTTTTTGATGTGGTGATCTACGATCCATTGTTTTCATATAACACCCAGTGCTCCATGCAGTACGTGCCCTCCTTAATACCCATCACCGGGCTAACCAATCCCCCCACCCTCCTCCCCTCTAAAACCCTGTTTGTCTCTCAGAGTCCATAGTCTCTCATGGTTCATCTCTCCCTCCAATCCCCCCCCCTCATTTTTCCCTTCCTTCTCCTAATGTCCTCCATGCTATTCCTTATGTTCCACAAATAAGTGAAACCATATGATAATTGACTTTCTCTGCTTGACTTATTTCACTTAGCATAATCTCCTCCAGGCCCATCCATGTTGATGTAAAAGTTGGGTATTCATCCTTTCTGATGGCTGAGT
>NW_028048118.1:0-419 GCF_054177405.1 Leptonychotes weddellii
CCCTTCCCTGGGCTTTCTCATGTCAGCTAATGGAGCAGATAGGAGCAGATAGGAACCAGATCACGGAGGGCTGTGTGCAGCTTGTAGGAACTCCCAAGTTGAGGTGTGGGTGAGAAGCAATCATATTTGGCTTTTAGAATAACAGAGAGGGCACACTGTCAGTGGCAAAGTTGAACTTGACCTCAGCTCTGTGCTCCTGGGAAACAGCAATATTTAAGAAATCCCCTACTGTTTTGTCCCCCCAAATCTGCTATCCTTTGCTGGTCCAAGGCTAAGCCTCAAAGGACTGCCCCGCTTTCTAGTATTTCAAGATAAGACCCATTTGCATCCTTCTTCAAGGCTCCTATAAGACTTAAAGATGAAGCCCTTGTTTACCAGCCCAATTAAAACCCCAGGGCCCCTTCCTTTTTTTTTTTTTT
>NW_028048119.1:0-419 GCF_054177405.1 Leptonychotes weddellii
TTATCCAGTGATAAGGACAGAAATCGGCCATTTTCAAAACCTGATTTTCTCATTTGAGATTATTAAATGAAACTAACAACTACCTTGCATTCAGCATCCAGTTTAACAGATTAAATTGGAGAAGGAAATGGGTATGATTTAGAGTCTGAATTCACATACCTGAAGCAGAAGAGCACAGACCAAGGAATGAGCTGAGTATAGACATGGGCCATGAGAAAACGGGCAAGGAATACAATTCTGTAGCCCAGGAGATGTAGAAATGGAAATGTAAGATCTGAGCATTTCTGTTAATCTCAGAATGCAAGATACTTGCCCAGTGGCCCAGTAACGCCAAGGAGAACTAAGCTGCTCCATAAAGTGAAGCCAGCAATTCCTGGCCACAAGGGCAGGCGAGGTAGAGGACTGGGTTCTTGGGCAGC
>NW_028048120.1:0-419 GCF_054177405.1 Leptonychotes weddellii
GCGCCTGGGTGGCTCAGTTGGTTAAGCGACTGCCTTCGGCTCAGGTCATGATCCTGGAGTCCCGGGATCGAGTCCCACATCGGGCTCCCTGCTCGGCAGGGAGTCTGCTTCTCCCTCTGACCCTCCTCCCTCTCATGCTCTCTGTCTCTCATTCTCTCTCTCGCAAATAAATAAAATCTTAAAAAAAAAAAAAAAAAAACCCACAATGACCAAAAGGTAGAAACAATCCAAATGTCCACCATCTCATGAATAAACAAATTGTGATATATCCATACAATGTAATATTACTCAGCTATAAAAAGGAATGAAGTACTGATACATGTGACAATGTGGATGAACCTCAAGAACATTATTTTAAGTGAAAGAAGCCAGACACAAAAGTCCACATATTGTATGATTTCATTTTTATGAAAATATCC
>NW_028048121.1:0-419 GCF_054177405.1 Leptonychotes weddellii
TGCTTGTGTTGGGGGCTGGAGTGGGAGCCAGGCTATTTAACTTTGTTTCATCCAGCATTTATGAAATGTATTTTTTTTTTTAAAGATTTTATTTATTTATTTGACAGAGAGAGAGATAGCGAGAGCAGGAACACAAGCAGGGGGAGTGGGAGAGCGAGAAGCAGGCTTCCTGCCGAGCAGGGAGCCCGATGTGGGACTCCATCCCAGGACCCTGGGATCGTGACCTGAGCCAAAGGCAGACGCTTAACGACTGAGCCACCCAGGCGCCCATTATGAAATGTATTTAAATGATGGAGGAAGCTTTCCTTACAAGTGACCTTAGAAACTTCTCCCCTAAAAAAAGGCTCTAAGACCCTAGGAAGGGAGAATTTGAGGAGGGGATAACAACCCTGTAATTAAGCAGCCTGTTTCTGGAGGGG
>NW_028048122.1:0-419 GCF_054177405.1 Leptonychotes weddellii
AACCTAAAAGGGCATGAAGTCACCATTTTAGGGAGGATGGGACCAGAACTCTCCGTAGTCACCTCAGAGGTTCCTGGCCAGCACATACTTGGTAAGTACCCTAGGACACAGCCCTGCACAAAGAGTCCTGTCCTATGGACGCTTGTGCTCAGTGTTATGTCCCGGACCCTTTATGTGGCCGTCGGGAAAATGTCGCTATCTGCACTTGTAGAGACCAGGAGGTTAAGCCCGAGGGATTTCCAGTTGCTTGAGGCCACAGAGCTGGCGAGGTTCATGGCATGCCCAGCCACACCCTTACCAGTAATCCGGTGGTTTCCAAACTGTGCTCTGTGGCACCCTACAGTCTGTCAGACGTGGTCACGGATGGCGGGGTGCGACCATGAGGGATCAAGGGGAAGGTTTTCTCAGGAACCCAAGAC
>NW_028048123.1:0-419 GCF_054177405.1 Leptonychotes weddellii
TGGGATCGAGCCCCGCATCGGGCTCCCTGCTCGGCGGGAAGCCTGCTTCTCCCTCTCCCACTCCCCCTGCTCGTGTTTCCTCTCTCTCTGTGTCTCTCTCTGTCAAATAAATAAATAAAATCTTAAAAAAAAAAACAAAAACACTTCACAACACTTGCTCGATGTGTCTTTCTCATGTACTGATTTTTTGTTTTGTTTAACAAAAAAGGCATTGTCCTATGCGTGTTATCTGACAACTTGTTTTTTTTTTTTTGCTTAACTATCTTAAAATTATTCCTTCTCAGTTCATTTACCTCTGCCTTTTAATGGGTCTGTCGTCTTCCATTGTATGCTTGAACCATCATTTACTCAAACATTCCCCTATTCTTGGACACGCAGCCTGTTTCCAGAATTTTTTGCCACCTTGTAAATAACTGCAG
>NW_028048124.1:0-419 GCF_054177405.1 Leptonychotes weddellii
ACAATCCCGTGGCCAGGATGTGTCACTCACTAAGATGAAACCCACGTCACAACTGTGGGTCTAACGTTTCCTAGGGATTCCTTCCAGGGGCAGGAGGGATGTACAACCACACGGTGACTGTCCCGTGTTTCAGAGCAGGTCTGTCCCTGCCGGCGGCGAGCGGAGGGACCAGACAGCATCCCCGGGCAGCCAGCGCTTCCGGCCAGAGCCGCCACGGCCACGCCCCCGACACCAGCCACGCGGACCAGTTCCCTGAGGCTCGTGGCTGCAATGTCCACATCTCCACCAGCGGGGCGGTCGGTGGTGGGGGACAGGAGCAGAAGTGACAGGAGAATGTCACAGGGCGGGTTAGGGAGGATCCGGGGATGTTTGTTAGATTTGTCCTCCCAGGCCACCCACACCGCCCTTCCCACCTCACT
>NW_028048125.1:0-419 GCF_054177405.1 Leptonychotes weddellii
TCTCAAGAAACAAGAAAAGTCTCAGGGCACCTGGGTGGCTCAGTTGGTTAAGCGACTGCTTTCGGCTCAGGTCATGATCCTGGAGTCCCTGGATCGAGTCCCGCATTGGGCTCCCTGCTCGGCGGGGAGTCTGCTTCTCCCTCTGACCCTCCCCCCTCTCATGTGCTCTCTCTCTCTCTCTTATTTTCTCTCTTTCAAATAAATAAATAAAATCTTTAAAAAAAAAAAAAAGAAAGAAACAAGAAAAGTCTCATACACAACCTAACCCTCCACCTAAAGAAGCTGGAGAAAGAACAGCAAATAATGCCTAAACCCAGCAGCAGAAGAGAAATAATAAGGATCAGAGCAGAAATCAATGAAATAGGGGCGCCAGGGTGGCTCAGTTGGTTAAGCGACTGCCTTCAGCTCAGGTCATGATC
>NW_028048126.1:0-419 GCF_054177405.1 Leptonychotes weddellii
TGAATCATGGAACAATACATCAAAAATTAATGATGTATGGTGATTAACATAACATAATAAAATTAAATTAAAAAAAAGAAAGAAGGAAATCCTATCATTTGCTACAACGTGAATGAAACTGGAGGGCATTATGCTAAGTGAAATAAATCAAATAGAGAAAGAAATATGCCGTATGATCTCATTTACATGTAGGATCTAAAAAAAGTTTAATAGAAAAGAGTAGAAAAGTGGTTGCCAGGGGTGGGTAGGTGAGGCAAATAGGGAGAGGTTGGTAAAAAGGTACAAAATTTCAGTTATAATAAGAATCAGGTCTGAGGATCTAATGTATAACATGGTGACTATAGTTTATAATGCTGTATTGTATAGTAAATTTCCTGTAAGAGTAGAACTTAAGTGTTTTCACTAAAAATAAGAGGCAA
>NW_028048127.1:0-419 GCF_054177405.1 Leptonychotes weddellii
TGGAGTATGGCAGGATGAACAGAACAAAAGGAGGAAAGTAAATATTTTTAATGTTTATGTAAACATAAACAGTAAACATTAATAGACTTGATGTATTTATTTAAGATTTTATTTATTTATTTATTTATTATTAGAGAGGGAGAGAGAGTGTGAGCAGGGGGAGGGGCAGAGGGAAAGGGAGAAGCAGACTCCCCCCCCCGCCCCGAGCAAGGAACCCAACACAGGGCTCAATCCCAGGCCCCTGGGATCATGAGCTGAGCCCAAGGCAGATGCTTAACTGACTGACCCACACAGGTGCCCCAGACTTGATGTATTTATTAAATCTTAGGACAAGGTGTTTCTGTAAGCTCACCTGTCTGAACCCTCTTACGACTGTTTTTTGACTGGGGCGCCTGGGTGGCTCAGATGGTTAAGCATCT
>NW_028048128.1:0-9199 GCF_054177405.1 Leptonychotes weddellii
ACTTGCCAGAAGCGGCCGACGGAGGCCCCTCCCCCGCCGTCTATCCTCCCAAATATCGCCTCGGATTCACTTCTCCGCACGTCCTACCTTCCAGAAAGTGGTCGCTTTTCTGATGAGAGAGTTGTTGCTATTCCTTTCTTCGATCTCCTGTTGAGTTTGAGGGTGTTCAGAATGGTTTCATCCCTATCCAGCTGAATTCCTGAGAGGAGACGAAATCCAGGTCTCCTACTCCTCTGCCATCTTGCTCCGCCCCCTCTTTTTTTTTTTTAAGTTGGCTCCATGCCCAGCATGGAGTCCAATATGGGGCTTGAACTCACGACTCTGAGATCAAGACCTGAGCTGAGATAAGTGTTGGACGCTTCACCAACTGAGCCACTCAGGTGCCCCAAAGATGAAATTAATATTTCCAACACTCTAACTTTGGGTTGGGATTCTCATTCCATCTTTTTTTTATGATTGTGTCTGAGCACTTTGTGTATATATGCCTGAGCGTGCTCAGGGGTACACAAGGACGTTAGAGATGGGGTCTGTGCTCTCACGATGCTTACAACCTAGTGCGGGACCTCATGGAGCACAAGGGAGACTCTAAATGAGGCAGCAAATGGATTCATGACATTACAGACCTTTAATTCTAGAATTACAAAAGATAAAGGAAAGTGAGATATAGAAAGTAACTCACCATTAATGTATCACCTCTGAATTTAACTCCTCTTGTTAGATTTGTTTTTCAAATCGTTGTTATACTTTTAGATTATGTCATCTCCTGAGCCAATAAGTTAAACAAACTAGAAGTCTTGTGAAAGGAGAATCTTGGTTTATTTGTCTGGCGTGTTCATCCAGAGAACACGCGTTTGATTTTTGTCCCCCATTTCTCTAGCCTAAGGGAGTCTTATCTTCCTTGCTTATCTATAGAAATAGTGACCATGCTCCTTAACTCTTTCTAGGCTTTGTTCAAGTCCTTAATTGTTCATGAAGCAGAATAACAAACATGTCCTCAAGTCAGGCTCTCTGTGCCTTTGCACCAAGCATTGTTCATTTTATGGGGGGAGTCTTATACTTACTTGGTCTTTGTTTTCGGGACTGCCAGACTTCTCTCTCATGCACCTGACCAGTTGTCCTGGCTAGTTGTCCTGGCCTGCAGGTCTCTGCTTCAATCCACGGGCTCACATTCAAATACACAGAGCTATACATCTAGAGCTTTGTACTCATTGTACAAAAGGCTTTTAATTGATCTGCTCTTTATTTTACAATCATTTTAGAATAGAGGCCAGATCACACAGTGATTGAGAGTATGGATTCTTTACCCTCAGTGCCTGGTTCTAATCCCACCTCAGACACTGAACAGCTGTGACACATTGGGCAATTTACTTAATCTCTGTTATCAGTTTCCTCATCTATAAGATGAGGAACAGAATACTATTACTAGTTTTAGGATTAAATAAGAATATTTTTGACATGCTTCAAGCAGTGTCTGAACACTATATTATTATTATTACTTTTAAGATTTTACTTATTTATTAGAGAGAGAGAGCACAAGCAGGGAGAGCAGCAGAAGGAGAAGCAGACTCCCCACTGAGCAGGGAGCCCAATGTGGGACTCAATCTCAGTCCCTGGGATCATGCCCTGAGCTGAAGGCTGATGCTTAAACATCTGAGCCATCCAGGTGCCCCATATTATGTTTGATAAATAAGAAATTAGAAAAAGAGTCTTATTTCATATTACAGTGTCTCTTAGATTCCTTCCTTCTCTGGATTACAAATAATTGCTTTGAGTTGTGTCTTTCTTGATAAACCAGTAATTGAAAGAGACTATTATAGAGATCCAGTCTTCTCATAGATTCACATTTTTTAGTCTATAGCTTAGGTTCCCATGTTAGAAATCTGATTTATGCTAAAAGAGTACCAGAAATGAGAACTTCTGCTGAAAGAAGACCTCATTACCTTATGATTAACACAAGAGAGAATACCGCCAGTTCCCTTTTCCTTCTCGTTAAAATGTGGTTACAAATCTCCTAGCCTGATAAATTCCACACGAACATTTTGAATTCATTCTTCCCACCAAATGAGACGATTGAAGCAGAAACACTAGTGTGAGTGGACACGTAGGTCAAAATTGCTCTAAGAAAAGTGCTGTTGGGTGTTCAGATGCAGAACGTAATATACAAAAACAAAGCAAAACAAAACAAAACAAAACAAAAATGAAGAAATTCTCTTGAAATGAGAACACAAAAATAAAGCTCAGAACTCAGTAGGTACTAAGCAAATGCTAACCCCTTTTTCTCACTTTGCCTGGCTGCCAGAACCAATTTCTTCCCTCTTAATATTTATGTTGACCTTTCTTTCCCTTTAGTCAGAAAAACACAAAGATTTTTTTTTTAAGGCTCATACCATAAACTGTGTGATGTTTAGCTTTTGCAGAGGTGTGAAGAAGTCCTGCTGTTAAAAGTGGAGTAAGATTTTTTTTCTTGGGTGGAAGCCCAGAAAATGTTATACAAGCCAAGGTGAAGATTCTTCCTGACTAATGGCAGCATGGATGCATGTGTGTATGTTTATGGGTGTGAATGTGTATGTCTAGGTTCTGGAACCAGTTTGGCAGGGAGAAGTGAGGACCCATAGAAAGGAATTAATCCAAAATGTTAGAGGGCAAAATGGTTTGACCCACCCCACAAGATCCAACGTGTGATTTCCTTCTTTGCGTTCTATGTAGGTTGGAGTTAGCGATCTTTAAATTTTCCATCTTGGAAATGCATAATCCAATTAAAATAGCATTTTGTGAGCTAAGCAGGCATATCATGACCATTGCTCTGGCCAAAGCAGAGTCCAAGACTTAATTACTTGAGTCTTACAGAATTTTAAGAACTTAAAATAAGCAGAGCAGCTCCTATCCAAGGAAGTTTAGTGCCGCTGGGAGTGCCCATGAGAGAGAAGGTGTGTGGTTGGACAGGTTTCTTATTTTAAAGATGCCACTCAGACTTCTGTCAGTTACACACACAGCCTTAAACAGGAATGTGATAAAACAAAAAGCTTCAACAAAAAGTGTTCAACATAATAATCCCTTGTTCATAATAGATTGTTGAAAGTCGCGATAGGTGTAAAGGTAGAGCCTCGGAGATAACTATCGATAAAAAGTAGACATTTGGCTTCCTTTCCAACCTCTTCTAGAAAAAGCTCCTTTCAAAAAGAAGAGCTGCACTGTGGACACTCTTGGTGGGGACCCAGATGAGTGGGTCTCTCTTTCCTGGTGAGGAGAAGCGGGGACTTTTGAAGAGTTGGTGTCAGCCCCACTGCAAGCCTGCACATTTGACAGGGAAAGGGGTGGAGGCAGGAGGGGTGGTGGTGACTGCAGCCAGCACCAGGCCTCTCGCTGGCTTGTTAAATGATCCTCACCAGCTTCCCTGGGAAGAGGAAAAACAAATTTTTTCTCTAATGGCTCAGATCATCTTCAATACTTACCAGCAGGAGTTTCTGACAACTTTGTTCTCTCAGATTTTAGGGATTTAAAGAGAAACAAAATATCACACACTTGCAACTGGCACAGGAAGACGCCAACGTCTACCTCATTAACCAATGGAAAACAGTGGCCCCTTTGGGCCAGATCAGGAGGTCAATGTGTGTATGACTGAAAGGCCCTATTTATTAACCAAATAGCCATTACATGGGTCAAGTCCAAGGCCGGCCTGATGAGTAGGCAACTCCTCATATGGTTTCATTTGGGGAACTGAAATACCGCTCCCTTGATCCTCCAAATGGGAAATATGGTTCCTGTGTGCCCACTGATGCCTGAAATGTCTTTTATAGGAAAAATGCCTTTCATTTAGAAGTCAGTAATAAGGTTCATAATGAAAGTACCTTAGGTGTGACTTCAGAATACACTGAGGTGTGAGGAGTGACTGGAGTCTGGACTCTTGAGAATACATTTAATGATTAAGGGAAGAAAGAGCCTTTTGCTTGGATGGGAAGAAAGAGATATAAGCAGGGAGAGGGGAGTAGAAAGGGAAGACCAGAGAGTGGCCAGCTAACTTTATTTGTTGGTTCACTTTCGAAATGAGACAGAAAGCACTTAAGTGTCTGATGCATAGCAAGCTCTCAATGTTAATTATTCTGATTTAAAGTTATGGCAGGTTCAGGACTGGTTATGCCATTTTGGAGATAAACCTGCAGAGTCCCCGCTCTGAAGCTACAGTGCCTTGTGCATAAAATCAAGGCCCTCGAAAATCACTCTCATTCCATTTTCTCTGTCCTCTCCCCATCCTAACATTTTTCTCTTTGCATTACTCCTCAGTCCTTTGCTTATGGGAGGACTCTCAAAGAGTCTTAATAGGCTTTATACCAAGGAGGGGGGTGGGTTGCAATTAGAGGTCCATCTGAACTAACTTCTGGCATTCAACCATATACCATATGTCTGTGTCATATTTGTATGTCTCATCTTTCCTAATGTCATTAAAGGATACTTGATTACTACCTTTTTAGTTATGGGACCCTCATTCCGATGGCTCACATCCAGGCACATCACGGGCATGCAGCTTTCCTGATTATTCCAGCTCCCCGCAAGTGGTTCATCTGAGCTACTTGGATGGCCCCAATTGCCTTGACCTCTCACTTGACATTCATATATAAATGCTTCATAAATAAAACTTATATTTTCATCTAGTTTTATCATTAACATATACATGGCTAATCAATGTTGATATATAGTCTGTTTTTATCTAACTAGACTGTGAACTTCTCGTTAAGGTCCAGGTTGTGGGTAGTTTCGGAGATAACCTCCAGTGAGCCCCATATCTCCCTATTATGTTCTTGTGTAATCCCTTCCCCCTACCTATTACTTGTTTTTAATGAATATAATAAGACAAAAGTGTTAGGATGTCACTTCCAAGATTGGGTTACAAAAAGTTCATAACTCCTGTCCTGCTATCACTCTCTGGCTCACTCTTTCTTGCTCCGTGTGGTGGAAGCCAGGCACCATGGTGTGAGCTGTCCTGTGGTCAGGAGCTGAGGCATGCCTCTGGCCAACAGCCAGAAAAAAAATGAGACCCTCAGCTTAACTACTTGTGAGGAACTGAATTTTGACAATAATTGCCTGAACCTTCACATGAGAATGCAGCCCTGGTTGACACCTTGATGGCAACCCTGTGAGAGACCTAGAGGCAGAAATATCCAGGGAAGCCAAGCTTAGATTCTTGATCAACAGAAACTGTGAGGTAATATGTTTGCTGTCTTATGCTGTTGATTTTTGGAGTAATTTGTTACACAACAATATGTAATTAATATAGTCCAGGCTTGTAGTCCATCTATGCACTAATTCCATCAGTTTGGAACAAACAAATACCTAGAATATTGGAGAAATCTGCTTTGAGCTACCCAAGGAACATTTCTTTTCTTTCCCTCTCAGGAGAGGGAGACAGGTGGAACCTATGATTTGGTCCTAAAAACCTGGTCCCCTTAATTGCGGTCTTGGTGTATGAAGCCAGAGGGTCAGTTAACAGGAAGAGCAGTTAACAGGAATAGCAACCAAATCAAGTGGACCATTCAAAGGGCTAAGGGCTAAGGGACACTGAAAATTGAGGTTTAGAGCCAACATAAGAAAGTCAGAATGGAAAAAACCTAACTTGAGGAACGGCGAAGCAGGCGAGTGGGAGGTGGTTTGGAGACGTTCCATTTCTAGAGATGGAGTGAGTGGAGCTCATGGAAGTATGTGCAGAAAATGGAAACTGTGGCGGATCCATCTAGAGAGGGGGTTGCAAACATTGATGCCAAGGGTACCAGGAAATGAGGCAAATGGGGCTGGTGGAGGCTTGGTGAACTGGAGAGGGCTAGCTAGTTTCAGGTGCATATAGTGTATGTTGTACTGCTCTACCCAGATCCTCATCCTCGGGGACAGTGTGCCTTGGAAATGTTGACCGTTAATGGCTGACAGCTGCATTCCTCTCTGAGCATTGCCCTCAGCCACAGGGAAGTGCCTCATCCAAGGTTATGCCCCATCTGCGGGGTGGCTGGTGGCCAAATTCTGGTAGATAAGGGAGTACAAGGAGCTGACTCCTGTGCCTCAGTGTGCAGCAATCCTGAAGGTCTGCCTCCGCTCCAGCGCTCCCCATAGGATTGCCCGAGGCCTCAAAACCAAATACCTTTCAGGCCACTTTTCCTTCTGCCAGATTCTTTCTTTCTCACTTTCTCACAGTGTGTCTCCCAGGAGTACCTCCAGGAAACCCTTTGCATACAACACTCCATCTCAATCAAAGACAATCAAGACAAGGGGCAGCAACTAGCCAGCTCCAGACCCAATGTACAAGCTGGAAATGCAAATGTGTAAGTGAAATACTCCAATCTTTCTTTCTGTATTGGCAAATAATTCCGATTTAAGGAAAAGAATGACCTCTGAAGCGAGACAAAACACATCTCTGGGCCAGGTTTAGCTAAAAGGATGTGAATTTGAGTCATCTAATCCCTGTATCTGAAGTTTTGGATATATATTTTTAAAGATTTTATTTATTTATTGGAGAGGGAGAGGAGAGAGAGAGAGCAGGAGCAGGGCAGAGGGGGAGAGTGGAGGGGGGGTCAGAGGTAGAGGGAGAAGCAGACTCCTTGGAGCTCGATGCGGGGCTCGGTCCCAGGGACCTGGGATCATGACCTGAGCTGAAGACAAATGCTTAACTGACTGAGCCACCCAGGCACCCCTGAAGAGTGATAATTTTTTTTTTTTTTGCATTTCTTTAATATAAGTCCACCATTTGCTTAAGAGAGGAAATGGACGTCTTGTGTGTGGGTGAGAAAGGAGAAAGTGGAGGGAACTTAGTTTTCCCTGTCCTTAGTACCATGTAACTTGTGTAACACTTATCATGTAGCAAGTAGCATGTAACTTTAGTAATACTTTGTTCTTTCCCTCCCTTCAAAGTGTGCCGAAGAAGTGGATTTCTAGATTTTTGTAAATATTGTGGTAGAGATTCTCTTCTGTCATCATGTTTTTGGCACCCTTCCTAAAGGGGTCAGATACTAAGAGCGACCATATATTTACCCTATTTTACACCTGCTATCTCAGAGCAATTATTAATATCCACCCCCTTCTCCCTCTCCCCAGTGTGTCCCAGTGTGAATACATTTTGTCTCTTTGATGGGGAAACCATGTACTCTTACCTCTCAGGGTATCATTTTTCTTCCATGAATAAAATTTTTGGACTTCTAAGATAATTAAGATATACTGCCTTCTAAAGAATGAAATTCATTAAAAGTAACATTTTTTTCCCTTGCAAGTTGAAATCATTCTCAATGTCCCAGTGTAGCAATTTGACCCAATACTACTTTTCAGGAGAATAGTTTTCACACTCACTTCACAGTTTAAACCAATTTGATTTCACTACTAATTTGCCTTATTTTAACTTGGACATGCTGAAGTAGTTTAGGCTGCTTCCCAACACTTACTGCCTCATTAGCGGATAGCTGTAGTCTAATGACTTTCAAGGCAAATGAGAGCTTCCAAGGCAGTGGACAGCAGTGGAAACAGCTCTTTGCAAACTGAAAGAGAGGATGTCAAAATTGGATTTAATTCCACCCTTTGTTAGCTTTGGGGTAGTTAGCATTTATTTAAATGAAATTGTAATTATTTTCAGTGGTGCTGATTGATGGGAAATCCCTGGGTAAATAGACTGAAGCCATCACACTGTCTGTCACATAGTTGAGTAAGTATATAAGGGAAGCCTTTTCTGTTAGAGAGTTCAACATAATTTTCTAAGTTCAGCTGTAAAGATAGATGTCAATATAAACTTTTATGTGTATGTATAGATACATACACATCCCCCATATCTATGTATGTGTACCCCCACCACATATGTAAATATGCATTAAAAATAAATATATGCATTAAAAAACATAGCTCCTTTCCCTTTCCCTAGAATATAGATTAGGCTATTTGGTTATGACAAAAGCCTGAAGCTCACTCAGCCTATCTCAAGGACAAAAGTGAGAATGAGAGAGATGGAAATCTTTTTTTTTTAAGATTTTATTTTTAAGTAATCTCTATACCCAATGTGGGGCTCGAACTTACAACCCCGAGATCAAAAGTCTCACACTCCACTGACTGAGCCCGCCAGGCACCCCCGAGATGGAAATCTTTCATGGAGAAAAGCAGCCAAGATTTACATAGAGGCCACACAAGGCTCTAAAAGTAATTCAGGATCTAGGCCGTTACTCTTAGTGGCTCATCTAAACTTGATCCTCACCCCATCCTTCTTTATTTATAAAGCTTTGCTTTTCTCCCACCATGAAAACTAGACAACTTCACAACCTCAGAAGAATAAATCATATTTTGTCTAAAGCAGGCAGCATAATCTAATTCCCTTTGCTAGTACTTGCTTTAGGGGTGAGCAGAACAGATTCCAGGCAATGATGCATAGAAGAAAATCTCTCATGGTAATATTTTTCTGCCATGAAGTGGTGTGCAAGGATTTTATGATTAGAGCTATGGCAGGCATCTTGAAATCATGAGACTAAAAGCCTCAAGATGAAGAACCAATATGCTGAGGAGAGACTTGCAGAAGGATAGAAAAGAACCTAGGTCCTCGACAGTGTTGCTTAACAGTTCTCCCAACCCTAGACCACCTAACTCCAGACCTTTCATCATGTGAGAAAGTAAAATGTCTTTATTGCTTGAGCCATTCTTGGTTTGGTAGTCTATTACTTGCAGTCCAAATCATCTCTGGCAATGTCCAAGGGGGCTCTCATGACAAGGTTATCTTGTTGTCTGCTTGGTACATGATTTTGTGGATATTTATTTCTTTTTTAAAATTATTATGTTATGTTAATCACCATACATTACATCATTAGTTTTTGATATAGTGTTCCATGATTCATTGTTTGTGTATAACACCCAGTGCTCCATTCAGTACATGCCCTCCTTAATACCCATCACCAGGCTAACCCTATCCCCCCACCCCCCTTCCCTCTAGAACCCTCAGTTTGTTTTTCAGAGTCCATCGTCCCTCATGGTTTGTCTCCCCCTCCGATTTCCCCACCTTCATTTTTGCCTTCCTGCTATCTTCTTCTTTTTTTAACATATAATATATTATTTGTTTCAGAGGTACAGGTCTGTGATTCAACAGTCTTGCACAATTCACAGCGCTCACCATAGCACACACCCTCCCCAATGTCTATCCCCCAGCCACCCCATCCCTCCCACCCCCACCACTCCAGCAACCCTCAGTTTGTTT
>NW_028048129.1:0-419 GCF_054177405.1 Leptonychotes weddellii
GGGCGCCTGGGTGGCTCAGTTGGTTAAGCGGCTGCCTTCGGCTCAGGTCATGATCCTGGGGTCCTGGGATCGAGCCCCGCATCAGGCTCCCTGCTCCGCAGGAAGCCTGCTTCTCCCTCTCCCTCTGCCTGCCTCTCTGCCTACTTGTTCTCTCTCTCTCTATCTCTCTGTCAAATAAATAAATAAAATCTTTAAAAAATAAAAAATAAAAAAATAAAAAAAAAAGAAAAACATTAAACAGAAGTTCTTATGGAATCTTAAGATGTTAAGGAAAGAAAAAGTAGTTTAAAATCTAAAATCTAAAACGGTGGCTAGTACAGATAAACAATAGCAGCCAACAGTAAACCAAAACAGATCATCAACTCAGTTCTACAGATCTAAGGTCCAAAACCAAACAAAAAAGATGGAATGAAGAAGTT
>NW_028048130.1:0-419 GCF_054177405.1 Leptonychotes weddellii
ACTTTTAAGGGAAGTTACAAAACAATGAAATGTAATTTTAAAGTGCTGTTACTAATAACTGCTAACTTAGAAATCTATACTTAGAAATTCTTTAAAACACAAATTGAAATAAACATATTTTCAGATGAATAGACTTTGATTGTTAAATTTGTGCTAAAACAACTATTTAAGGGGCGCCTGGGTGGCTCAGATGGTTAAGTGTCTGCCTTCGGCTCAGGTCATGATCCCAGGGTCCTGGGATTCAGTCCCGCATCGGGCTCCCTGCTAGGCGGGGAGCCTGCTTCTCCCTCTGCCTCTGCCTCTCTATCTCTCTCTGACTTTCATGAATAAATAAATAAAACATTAAAAAAAACCCAAAAAAACAACTATTTAAAAAAGACTGTTGAATCACAGACCTGTACCTCTGAAATAAATAATAC
>NW_028048131.1:0-419 GCF_054177405.1 Leptonychotes weddellii
CCCTTCCCTGGGCTTTCTCATGTCAGCTAATGGAGCAGATAGGAGCAGATAGGAACCAGATCACGGAGGGCTGTGTGCAGCTTGTAGGAACTCCCAAGTTGAGGTGTGGGTGAGAAGCAATCATATTTGGCTTTTAGAATAACAGAGAGGGCACACTGTCAGTGGCAAGGTTGAACTTGACCTCAGCTCTGTGCTCCTGGGAAACAGCAATATTTAAGAAATCCCCTACTGTTTTGTTCCCCCAAATCTGCTATCCTTTGCTGGTCCAAGGCTAAGCCTCAAAGGACTGCCCCGCTTTCTAGTATTTCAAGATAAGACCCATTTGCATCCTTCTTCAAGGCTCCTATAAGACTTAAAGATGAAGCCCTTGTTTACCAGCCCAATTAAAACCCCAGGGCCCCTTCCTTTTTTTTTTTTTT
>NW_028048132.1:0-419 GCF_054177405.1 Leptonychotes weddellii
CCTGGGTGGCTCAGTCATTAAGCGTCTGCCTTCGGCTCAGGTCATGGTCCCGGGGTCCTGGGATGGAGCCCCACATCGGGCTCCCTGCTTGGCGGGAAGCCTGCTTCTCCCTCTCCCACTCCCCCTGCTTGTGTTCCCTCTCTCGCTGTCTCTCTCTCTCTGTCAAAAAATAAATAAAATCTTAAAAAAAAAAATCAATCAACCAATCGACCAATTATGCCCAGCATATATGTTTAAGAAAATCAAAGATAAATTTAAGCAGGCCAGATGATAAAGTATAGCAATCAGTTACACATAGATATTTTTTATATGTTTTATAATATACACAAAGAAAGACAATAGAAAATTTAGATGTCTCCCCAGAAATACATGTGGAAGATTATATGTGCCTGTGTGCTTGTTTTATTTTTGTTTCCATA
>NW_028048133.1:0-419 GCF_054177405.1 Leptonychotes weddellii
TCAGTTGCTTATGTCTAATTGTCTTATGTGAAATGCTGGACATTTTTAAAACTGTTTTCTATGTGTTGAGTACGTCTTTCCATTAGATTATTTTTGTTGTTGTTGTTCCATGATGTGTTCCAGTGCCCTCTGCTGAAAACTAAGATGAAGTTGCTATTTAATAGATGATGGTAAAATTCAGTAAAAATACTATAAATTAAAAAAAAAAAAAAAAAAAAAAAAAAAATAAAGGTTCAGGACAAATCAGAAAAAAATATTTTCTCAAATTACAAAGTTTAAATTGGTACTATTTATATTTCCCAAATTGGACATCATGGCATAATTCTTAATTACTTCTTTACTCCCATCCACATGCAAAGAGGTCACCAAATCCTATTGAATCTATCTTCAAATGACTCATGAATCTTACTACACTATTT
>NW_028048135.1:0-419 GCF_054177405.1 Leptonychotes weddellii
ATATGTATATATATTACTGTATGTCAGGTATATATATATAATTGATTCAATATACATATGGTTATACATTATATATGTATATATATTACTGTATGTCAGGTATATATATATATATATAATTGACTCAATATACATATGGTTATACATTATATATATGTATATATATTACCATGTGTCAGGTATATATATATAATTGATTCAATATACATATAGTTATACATTATATATATGTATATATATTACTGTATGTCAGGTGTATATGGTCCCAAATTTCTGAGTGCCCTTCCTAAGGTTGCTGTATGGTTTTATCTCGGCTGTGTTAACAATGGACACTTTCTGTTTTACTTCTTAGTTCCAAGTTTGTGCTCCTTCCGCTATGGATTATCTGTCCTCTTGCATTTCTGTAACGTTGTAATCAC
>NW_028048136.1:0-419 GCF_054177405.1 Leptonychotes weddellii
CAGGGATGCCTCTTACATAGAATATGATAGCAGACCTGCAGTATCTCATGGACCTTAGAGCTTTTTGTGTATTTTATTTTCTAATACAGGGAAGATTATTAGCTGTGGTAGATATTCAACACTTTGGAGTTAATCTGGGGAGAGAGGAAGACATGCTGAGTGGATTCAAAGCAAAATAAATGCTCTTTGCTCCTACATCGCCTTCGCACACCCATGGTCATGGCTGAGGAAATGTATTTTACAGTCACAGTAGGAAAGTGGAGGGAGAATGCATTTCTTCATTGTACTACTAAATCCTGATAAGCCTGAGGGATTTTCAAAAGAATAATGAGGGTGGAATACATTGATATGGGGGAGCCATGGATCAAGAATGATTTCTCATAACGTATTCAGTTGATTAGTGATGTATTTACAACAAG
>NW_028048137.1:0-419 GCF_054177405.1 Leptonychotes weddellii
CCTTTAGAGCCTGAAAGATATTGTCATCCTAGAATTGAAAAGTATCTACCTAAGCAAGAATAATATTGTTCAATATTAGTGTTCTGATTTATTCTCATTTTCAATGTTTTTAGAGTAATTTCATAGGAGGTTTGCTGATTGTGTCTTTTTGCAACAATTAAGAACCATTCTTAACTTGCTGTTTTGGGTTTTTTGGTTTGTTTTTTTTTAATTTTTATTGTTATGTTAATCAGCATACATTACATCATTAGTTTTTGATGTAGTGTTCCATGATTCATTGTTTGTGCATAACACCCAGTGCTCCATGCAGAACGTGCCCTCTTTAATACCCATCACCAGGCCAACCCATCCTCCCACCCCCCTCCCCTCTAGAACCCTCAGTTGGCTTTTCAGAGTCCATCTTCTCTCATGGTTCGTCT
>NW_028048138.1:0-419 GCF_054177405.1 Leptonychotes weddellii
GGTGGCTCAGTCTGTTAAGCGTCTGCCTTTGGCTCAGGTCATGATCCCAGGGTCCTGGGATGGAGCCCCGCACCTGGCTTCTTGCTCAGCAGGGACCCTCCTTCTCCCTCTCCTTCTGCTACTCCCCCTGCTTGTGCTCTCTCTCTCTCTGTGTCAAATAAATAAATACAATCTTAAAAAAAAAGAGACATAAACTCTCGCCATTTTCCCAGCATTTTATTTTATTTATTTTTTTTTAAAGATTTTTTATTTATTTATCTGAGAGAGAGAATGGGAGACAGAGAGCATGAGAGGGGGAGGATCAGAGGGAGAAGCAGACTCCCCGCTGAGCACGGAGTCTGATGCGGGACTCGATCCCGGGACTCCAGGATCATGACCTGAGCCGAAGGCAGTTGCTTAACCAACTGAGCCACCCAGGC
>NW_028048139.1:0-9199 GCF_054177405.1 Leptonychotes weddellii
AAAAAAGCTCAAGCAGACCAATTTGCAGCTAAAGAAATAGAAGCATTTATTAAGTAACCACCCCCCAAAAAAGCACCAAGCCCAAGAAAGTTTCACAGAGGAACTCTAGAAAATCCCCCAAGACCAGATAATTTAATGCTCTAGAAATTATTCTGGAGCACTAAAAAGAAAAAAATAAATCTTTCTAAGTTCCTTTTTGAGCTAAGCATAACATTGTCCAAACCAGATGTAATAAAAAGAAAAACTACAAACCAACAGGATACTCATGAGTATCAAAAGAATAATATTAAATAAAATATTAGTGAACAAAATCCAATGCCACATTAAGAAAATAATACACCGGGTCAGCTGGGATTTATTCTAGTAATGCAAATTTGGTTCAGTATTAGACAAACCATTAAAAGTATGTACTATATTAATAAATCTAATTAAAATATATTATTCTTTCCATTGATCCTAAAAATATATTATTCTTTCTATTGATCCTAATATTTTGGGGACCCTGACAAGCCCCCAAAATAAGATACTGGCTTTAGGATATATAAAATACACAGGATAAATATATCCTAAAGCCAGCATCTTATTTAATAGAGAAACATTGAAATTATTTCCATTAAAAGGAAAAACAAGGCAAGGATTCCTAGTGTATCAACTACTGTTTTTTATTTTTATTTTTTTTTAAAGATTTTATTTATTTATTCGACAGAGAGACAGCGAGAGAGGGAACACAAGCAGGGGGAGTAGGAGAGGGAGAAGCAGGCTTCCTGCAGAACAGGGAGCCCGACATGGGGCTCGATCCCAGGACCCTGGGATCATGACCTGAGCTGAAGGCAGGCGCTTAACCAACTGAGCCACCCAGGTGCCCCTCAACTACTGTTTAAAGTTGTACTAGAAGTATTAGCAAATTTAATTAGACAAGGAAAAAACAATTACATACATAAGAATAGATGAAGAAGTAAAACTACATCCACGTGTAGATGATAAGTTAGTATACTGAGAAATGCCAAGAGAATCTCAAACAGCAAACAAATTCAGTAAAATAATAAGATAAATATTAACATAAAAATCAATAGTTTTCATAAACAAATA
The DNA here is from genome assembly GCF_054177405.1 of Leptonychotes weddellii. Taxonomy (NCBI): domain Eukaryota; kingdom Metazoa; phylum Chordata; class Mammalia; order Carnivora; family Phocidae; genus Leptonychotes; species Leptonychotes weddellii. Next base: position 1,090 of record NW_028048139.1, read on the forward strand.
ATAAACAGGATATAATGATAGAGGAAACCCTATTTACAGGAGTAAATGGGAGATTCATATTCTTAGGAATGAATTTAACAAATAATCTGCAAACTTACATGAGAAAAAATTTTAAATTCTCCTGAAAGACTCAAAAATAGACTGGAACAAATGGAAAAAAGTATCTTTTGTTCTTAAATAAGGTAACTGTTAATAGATGAGTATTCGTATAAGTTAACTTATAAGCTCAATATAATATAAATAAAAATCCCCACAAACTACATTATTGTGTTAGACAAACTGATACTAAAGTCCATATGGGGAAACAAACATGCAAGATTAACCAAGAAATTACTGAAAAAATAAAGAGAACTATAAAAGGGGACCAGGCTTATCAGACATTAAAGCAAAATATAATGTCTGTTTAATTAAAGCAGCTTGGTAATGGTTCATGAATGGACAGAGACCAATGGAATAGAGTGGAAAGTTCAGAATTATAGCCAAGTATATATGAAAATTAAGTATACAACAAAGGAGGCATCTCAAATCACTGGGACAAAGAAATTTTTTAAAGATAAATGTTGCTGAAATAACTGAGTAGCCATTTGGAAAAAGGTAAAATTAGATTCAAATCCCCCAACCTAAATAAGAGAAAACTCCAAATAGATTATCTAAAATAAAAATAATAACAAAAGTAACAATAATAAAATAATAAGAATACTAGAAAACAAACATGAGTACATTCCTCTTTAATCTTAGCATTGGAAAAAGCTTTCTAACTATGACATGAAACCACAGACTCAGAAATTTGACCATATGCATACATACATGTACACATATATGCATATAAATATATACATGTAACATGGCAATAAATGCCATTAAAAAGATAAAAATACAGATGACAAACTCAGAAAAAATATTCACAATGTACACCACAAAGAACACATATCTCAAATATACAATGGATTAAAAAAGAGACAAAGTCATGAAGCCCAATAGAAATATGGGGAAAAGACAAGAACAAATAATTTACAAATATACATGTACCTGGACTATATACACTGCACATATATTCTCAAAGTTAGAGGAATGCAAATTAAAACAGTACTGTAATCTCATTTCTCACTTATCAAACTGGTAAAAATTAAGAAGTATACAACAAATCTTGATGAGGCTATGGGAAAACAGACACTCTCATACACTGCTGATGGGAATGCAGACTGGCATAACCGTTCCAGAAGGAAATTCAGTAATACTTAACAAAATTAAACATGCAACTTACCTTTGACCCAGAAATATGACTTTTAGGAAACTACCCTGAAGATACACTTCCAACAGAACAAAATACATATCCACAAGCTTATTCATTGCAGCACTGTTTGTAATTGTCATGTTTAGGATATAATCTAAAGGCTTTTCCCTAGTAGTGAAATGGAATAAACTATGATACATCTACTCAATGTAATCCTAATACAGATGTAAAAAAAAAAAAGTAGTGATTTCCTTCACTTAATAATTTTAAAAAGCAAAGTGCACAGTCTCCAGTAGGCTACTCTCCATGAAAGAAATAGTTATAAAAATATCCATGTGCCTGCTTATTTGTGCAAAACAAATACAAAAAGTTAAATCAGAAACTAAAGAAATTAAGTATTGGGAGTAGGTGTGAAAGAAGGGGAGATCGAGAATGAGTTAGCAGGGGTGAGGACAAATCACATTTACCTGAACATTTCTGTAAGTACATATTTTTGTATAGGCATGTCCTTAAAGCCATAGTAATATTTCACATATCTCCAAAATAATTAAACTAAAACAAATTGGAATGTAGGGGAAAATAAAATGGAATAAAAACTGGAACAGATAAGCACAGCAATATGAGAAACAACCATACTGAAGGGAATGGGGAAGAAAAAACCAAGCTAAATTACTTTAGAAAACATTATTTTTTAATTTTTAAAAATTTTAATTTATTTATTTAATTGAAATATAGTTGACACACAATGTTATGTAAGTTTCAGGTGTGCAACAGAAATAGACTCACAACTACAGAGAACAAACTAGTGGTTTCCAGAGAGGAGGGGGGCATGAAGATGAGTGAAATGGGAGAAGGGGAGTGGGAGATACAGGCTTCCAGTTATGGAATGAAGAAGTCATGGGAATGAAAGGCGGAGCATAAAGAATAAAGTCAATAGTATTGTAATAGTGTAGTATGGTGACAAATGGTAGCTACACTTGGGGCAAGCATAGCGTAATATTGTGGAAAACAGTATTTTGATCGGATACTGTCAGGCTACAGACAAAAAAGAATTGTAGATACCGTATTACTAAATCTGTTTTCTGAGGAGTATGGTTACCAATTCTGAAACTCAGATTGAACAAGTGTGTGAATATATTGTAGATCATGAGAGCCACGTGTGTAAGGGGAGACCGGGAGAGGTATTCTGAAGGGAGACAGTGTTATCATCAATTTCTGTCCTCCATTCATGAAATGAAGTGCTTGCCAATTGTCCATGATCTCTTATGTCAAATGTAGGGAACAGATTCAACCAAATGAACATCATCTATTGCTCATCGCCATAGGGGGCCGAAAGACCTCTAATGTAATTGCTAATGGAACTGTTTCATTACTGTGTATCAGTGCAAGCACTAGCATTGCTTGGCCCAGGAATTTCAAAAATAAGTTCTCTTCTCCTTTACCTCCTCCTTCTCTTTCACCTTTTCTTTCTCCTCCTCCTTTGTCAAGATATTTTATAAACCCCGGTGACATCTTGCAGAACATTAGAATTTTGCACAACCCTAGATGAGAAATTCTGCTCGTAAGGTCACCACTTAACATGGTAAAATAATATATAACAATCTCATGGGTGTTTCAATAGCAGGTGCTGAGATGCAGTTTGGACATACAGAAATGTAATACGCATTTGGGATACACAGCAGAGTTGTGGAGTGTTTCCCTGTAGAGTGACCCACCTTGGACTGAATTAGCTGGGCATTTATACTCCAGCTTTGTTCAGTCACTAGATGTGGCCTGCCCCAGTAAGGACATGACCTTTAGGCAAGGCAGCTTCTGTAGCTAAGGCAGACCCTGAAGATGACAGCTTGAGATTATCAGCTAACGACACTCCTCTCAGCTAGGTAACTAGTCCTTTCTTGAAGAAGATTCTCAGTGGTGGATCTCCATGTCTAATACAGTCCATCTCATATACCTCCTGGATCCATTGTCCCACATATATTTGAGGACCTTCTGCTCTAGGATTCTGGTGGGCCTCTCTTACTAAAAAAGAAACTTGGGAAAGGAAGGTTAATGGAACAAACTATAGCCTCATTCATTGCAGTTGGTTTTTGGATTCACAATTGATACCCATCGTCTCTCCTCCAAAATATATTCTAGATTCTCCTGATGCTCATCTACCATCTATGTTGGCCTCAGCGGCTTACCTGGTGCCCAACCCAGACCCCCCCCATTCCCAAGGGGCCTGAGCCCTTAGTAACCATTTCCTTCTCATGCCAGGGATGCTTTACTTGTCCTTTTACAATCATATTTGGGTAAGAAAATAACCAAGAAGAAACCAAATGGATCTCCAAAGTTTCATACCCATTTCTCTCTGAAGATACTCTATAACAACAGCTCAATTTCATTTGTCTGATCCATCTCAATTACTCCTGATAAAATGGAAACTCTTCTTCTTACCTGCTGTACCTGGAAACAGGGAGTCTAACATACCCAGGCAGCAGCCATATCTTGTAGTTCAATAGGATACTTGTGTCTTCAGATGAAATTGTGTTCCCTTTGGGAAGCATGGCCTCTAAGCTTGCAGAGCCTAGAATTGTGAGAAGCAGCAAAACATCCTCTAATGGATCCAATCTTGCTTCTTTTTTTTTTTCCTTCAAGATTTTACTTAAATTCTGGTTAGTTAACATACAGTGTAATATTAGTTTCAGGTGCAGAATTTAGTGATTCATCACTTACGTAAAATACCCGGTGCTCATCACAACAAGTGCCCTCTTTAATCCCCATCACCTATTTAACCCATCCCTCCACCCACCTCCCCTCCAGTAACTATCAGTTTGTTCTATATAGTTAAGAGTCTGTTTCTTGGTTTGCCTCTCTTTTTCCCCCTATGTTCATTTGTTTTGTCTCTTAAATTCTACATATAAGTGAAATTATATGGTATCTGTATGGAACCACAAAAGACCCTGAATAGCCAAAGCAACCTTGAAAAGGAAAAGCAAAATTGGAGGAATCACAGTTCCGGACTTCAAGCTATATTACAAAGCTGTCATCATCAAGACAGTATGGTGCTGGCACAAAAACAGACACACAGATCAATGGAACAGAATAGAGAGCCCAGAAATGGACCCTCAACTCTATGGTCAACTAATCTTCAACAAAGCAGGAAAGGATATCCAACAAAGCAGAAAAAAGGCAGTCTCTTCAACAGATCGTGTTGGGAAAACTGGACAGTGACATGCCGAAGAATGAAACTGGACCACTTTCTTACACAATACACAAAAATAAATTCAAAATGGATGAAAGACCTAAATGTGAGGCAGGAAACCATAAAAATCCTAGAAGAGAACACAGTCAGTAACCTTTTTGACATTGGCCATAGCAACTTCTTACTAGATATGTCTCCTGAGGCAAGAGAAACAAAAGCAAAAATAAACTATTGTGATTTCATCAAAACAAAAAACTTCTGCACAGCAAAGGAAACAATCAACAAAACTAAAAGACAGCCTATGGAATGGGAGAAGATATTTGCAAATGACATATCTGATAAAGGGTTAGTATTCACTCTTGCTTCTGTTGGGAAAACAGTCATCATGTAACCTGCTGCCCATCTCCAGGATTACCCTGAAGATTAGTGCTCCAGGCCTAGTATATTTTCCTATATAAGCAGGCACTGAGCTGTCACTTGGTCCCAGATTCTTCTTCCTTATTAGAAGAAATCTTCCCCCTATTTTGGGTGTACAGTGAACTTCCTTGTTTTGCTTAAGCATGTGCTTCATAGGGCACCTGGCCAGCCCCACCAGTATATCTGGCCATTGTGGGAATAGAACAAGGTCTTGGCCTGCAGCATGAAGGGGGTGCATGCAGTCCATCTCCCTGCATAGGCTATCAGGAGGGACCCAATGGCCATGGGAGACCAGTGCACATCACCAACGCTGACCTTGCTACATCTCTTCTGTGTGTGAGGAAAGCCTTGCTCTAACCAGTGCTTTGAGTCCAACCAGTGTGTTGAGTCCTCCTTGATGACTCCAGACCTGTAGAAGGGGTACAATGGGCTGAGGTCTGTGGTCTCCAACCTCTAGTGGTGGCCATTGTTATGATCTTTGCTTTCTTCCATGGTGGGAATCTTCATTTGGGATTGGTACCTAGGTCTTATTAACACTTATCCTTTGGTTCTCATACCCAGATATTCTTCCTATGGGAGACACAGTGCTACATAAAGGCATGTGATGAAATGAATGTGTTCTATAAAAAAACACCACATACATACAGAGTGTTTACTCCAGCTTGGTGCCTAGGCTATGCATTCATCTGGCCATTCTAACATTCTGACTAGCAACTTCTGGGTGGTGTGGTATGTGTTATGATAAAAAAAAAAAAAATCTACCGTCACGGGCTCACTATCACATCTCCTTTGCTTTAAAGTGGATCTTCCCCCCACCACTCCAGCGGGATGGAGTGGCTGGGTGATAGACAGTGGGGAGGGTATGTGCTATGGTCAGCGCTGTGAATTGTGTAAGATTGCTGAATCACAGACCTGTACCTCTGGAACAAATAATACATTATATGTTAAAAAAAAAAAAAAAAAGAAGAACAAGAAGAAGAAGATAGCAGGAGGGGAATAATGAAGGGGGGAATCGGAGGGGGAGACTAACCATGAGAGACTATGGACTCTGAGAAACAAACTGAGGGTTCTAGAGGGGAAGGGGGTGGGGGGATGGGTTAGCCTGGTGATGGGTATTAAAGAAGTCACATTCTGCATGGAGCACTGGGTGTTATGCACAAACAATGAATCATGGAACACCACATCAAAAACTAATGATGTAATTATGGTGATTAACATAACATAATAATAAAAATAAATAAAGTGGATCTTCTTCTTTGGTCAGTGGGTCAGACACTGAGTAAGCCATGAACAGTTGTGCTGGATGAAGCCCTGTGAGCAGGAAAGGCAAATCCGTATCTAGAATGTGTCTTTTCTGTGAAAATTAAACTCTTAACACTTTCAGGATGAAAGGGGCCCAGAAACTAAACAAGGGATTGTGTCTTTATTGTGGTGACCTTCCTCAATTTTATGGTCAATACTTTTTGATTGCTTCTACTGGTATAATGTGAGTAGTACCCATCTATAGTTATGTTTCTATTTTATCCCTCAGCTCACTGTGTTCTATTAATCATCTATACAATAGCCCCCCTCTTATCCACAGTTTGACTTTCTGCAGTTTCAGTTATCCACGGTTATCAGTGGTCTGGAAGAAGATGATGCTCCTTCTGATATATCATCAGAAAGTCAGTAGTACCCTAAAACTGTCTCATAATGCCTATGTCATTCACTTCACTTCATCTCATCATGCAGGTATTTTATCATCATATCATCACAAGAAGAAAGGTGAGTACAGTACAAAAGCATATTTTGAGAGAGACAACATTCACATTTTATTACAGTATATTGTTATAATTCTATTTTATTATGACTGTGCCTAATTTATAAATTAAACTTTATCATAGGTACATATGTATAGAAAAAAAAACATAGTCTATATAGGGTTTGGTACCATCTGTGATTTTAGGCATCCACTGGTGGTCTTGGGACATACTGTATGATATTCTGCCAATCAAGATCACTTGTCTGCTACTCCAATCTTGCTAGTCATTGTGATAACTTTACCCTCGGGCTTCTGGAGGTGATGCAACACCATCACCACCTGGCCTCTGCTATTTCAGAGCCCTACCATGCCTTTTCTATCAGAAATCTACGTTATATAAGCAATAATAAAAGGGAATGGTAGTTTAAAATTTTTTAGTTGTGGTAAAAAGCACATACAATTTACCATCTTGATCATTTTTGAGTATATAGTTCTGTAGCGTTAAGTATATTCACACTGTTGTATGACAGAGCTCCAGAACTTTTCATCTTGTAAAACTAAATTATATACCCATTGAGCAACAACCTTCCATTTTCCCCTCCCCTCATCCCCTGGGAAACCATTATTATACTTTCTGCTTTTTATGAGTTTGACTACTTTAGACACCTCATAAAAGTATAATTATACAATATTTGTTTTTCTGTGACTGGCCTATTTCACTTAGCATGATGTCCTTCATTCATGCTGTAACATGGAGCAGGATTTTCTATTTTTAAAAGATGAATATCCTATTGTGTATACATACCACATTTTCTTTATCCATTTGGCTAATTGATGGACATTTGGGTTGCTTTCAGCTCCTGGCTATTATGAATAATGCTACAATGAACATGATTTCAAATTTCTCTTTGAGATCCTGCTTTTTATTCCTTTGGATACATATCCAGAAGTGGGATTCTTGGATTTATATGGTAAATCTCTTTTTAATTTTCTGAAGACCCTCCATAATGTTTTTCTTGATGACTGCAACATTTTCCATTCCCACCAACAGTGCACAAGGGTTCCAGTTTTTCAACATCCTCGCCAGTACTTGTTATTTGCTAGGTGTTTTTGATTATTTTTTAAATAGTGACCATCCTAATGAGTGTAAGGTGATATTTCATTGTGGTTTTGTTTTGCACTTCTCTAATAATTAGTGATGTTGAACATCTTTCCATATACTTGTTGACCACTTATATGTCATCTTTGGAGAAGTGTCTATTCAAGTATTTCACCTATTTTTAATCAACTTTGCTTTTTGTTGTTGAGTTTTAGGATTTCTTTATATATTATGGATATTAACCCCTCATCAGATATATAATTTGCAAATACTTTCTCCCATTCTCTAGGTTACCTTTTCACTTTGTTGATTGTTTACTTTCATGTGCAGAAATTTTTTTTTTATTCTTATGTTAATCCCCATACATTACATCATTAGTTTTAGATGAAGTGTTCCATGATTCATTGTTTGTGCATAACACCCAGTGCTCCATGC
>NW_028048140.1:0-419 GCF_054177405.1 Leptonychotes weddellii
TGTAAATTCATATGCTCAAGTCCTTACCTCCAATGTGATGGTATTAGGAGGTGGACATTTGGGAGGTGATTAAATCAGGATGATTAGATCAGCCCTCATGGATGGGATTAGTGCCTTTATAATAGACACTCCAGAGAGCTCTTTTGCCCCTTAAAAAACCATGTGAGGACCCAGCTCTGTGTACCACACACTCAAGCACCACATGCAAAGACCACAGCCTTACAGAGAACATTCAACCCATTCCTACCACCACGCACATCCAAATTCCTGTAGTGAATCCCTGTGTGTATGCGTGCATGTGTGCGCGCGTGTGCGTATTACAACTCACCTAGTGGTTCTGCTTCAGAGACACACTATACTTATTGATTTAGCTGTCTCTGCACAGATGACATTTTTCAGTTTTCTAGTTTTGTGGAAAC
>NW_028048141.1:0-419 GCF_054177405.1 Leptonychotes weddellii
CTATACTAACCACATTTCAAGCATTCAATATTTATATGTAACTACTGGCTAACATGTTGAGCAGTGCAAAGTTATAGAACATTTCTTATCTCATTATGCTCTTTTTTTTTTTTAATTTTATTATGTTATGTTAGTCACCATACAATACATCATTGGTTTTTGATGTGGTGATCCACGATACATTGTTTTCGTATAACACTCAGTGCTCCACGCAGTACAAGCCCTCCTTAATACCCATCACCAGGCTAACCACTCCCCCCTCCCCACTCCCCTCTAAAACCCTGTTTGTTTCTCACAGTCCATAGTCTCTCGTGGTTCATCTCTCCCTCCAATTCCCCCCCCATTTTTCCCTTCCTTCTCCTAATGTCCTCCATGCTATTCCTTATGTTCCACAAATAAATGAAACCATATGATAATTG
>NW_028048142.1:0-419 GCF_054177405.1 Leptonychotes weddellii
CCAAGTCAGACAGAGGTGGGGATGGGCTGAGGACCCCACTTCCTTCTGGTGTCTGATGTGGGGGCAGTTTTGATTGGACTGGCCACTTCACCTGTGGGGTCTGCACTAACTCCGGGTGGTTACTGCCAGAGTCGAGCTGTAGGACGCCGGGTGACCGTCAGGGAACTACCCTCAGAGGGCAGGCACTATTGATTTCTTCCAATTCCATCAGCAGGTGTGCCCAACGGCCTGCAGCGTAACGCCCAGCAGCGAGGGCAGACCGCGTGGCTCCTGAGCCGCCTGGTTCAATCCCAGCAGACATCCCCCCCTCCACCCCTGCAGCTCTCAGCCAGGATCACCAATGAGTGCCTGTCAGAGATGGAGAGGGAGGGTCTGTCCCTGGGCCTGCCCAGCTTGGCGGCTGACCAGCAATCTCTGGC
>NW_028048143.1:0-419 GCF_054177405.1 Leptonychotes weddellii
ATATCTTCAGTCTACTTATGCAAAGAGCCAGAGATAATGACTGAATAAATTGCAGAAATTGGATGAATCTGAAATAATGATATTGTTCTATTGGCTGCAAATCATTACAGAGGTTCTAGAAATACTAGTCCTGTCACTACTCATGCTTGTGAGAAAATGTTAAAGGGAGCGGGATACATTAAATTCTACTTTGTTGGGGCGCCTGGGTGGCTCAGTCATTAAGCGTCTGCCTTCGGCTCAGGTCACGATCCCAGTGCCTGGGATCGAGCCCCGCATCAGGCTCCCTGCTCAGAGGGAAGCCTGCTTCTCCCTCTCCCACTCCCCCTGCTTGTGTTCCCTCCCTCGCTGTGTCTCTCTCTGTCACTGATATGAGGAATTCTTAATCGCAGGAAACAGACTGAGGGTTGCTGGAGTGGGGG
>NW_028048144.1:0-419 GCF_054177405.1 Leptonychotes weddellii
GAACCAACTACCAACTTCAAATACAGGAATGTCAGGGCAACCTTTGACACCTAAAGAAAAAGTAAATTTAAGATGAATAGAAAGAAATGCTGTTCTACATCGTAGATGGTAAATCTATAGAATGCACCAATAGGAGCCCTTTGAAAAGTCAGTGTTCCCTTCAAGGGGTACATTTTAGAAACTTTCCAGATCTTTCAATTGAAGTAGTGACAGTGTCCACAAGTTTCTACAACATGACCCCTGTGCTCCCCCCAGGGTCAAACTCTGGCCTGGAACACTTGCTAAGACCAACAGTGGTGTAGACAACAAACACCCTTGTCAAGCAGCTTGAGACCCTGGTGAGCAACAGCATCAGATCTGTGCCCAGAACCTGCAGACTCATCGAGGGTAGTTTGTTAAAAGAAACCCTCTGGTGCCAC
>NW_028048145.1:0-419 GCF_054177405.1 Leptonychotes weddellii
CCAAAAGTCTTGATTTATAGCATTTGCCAACTTCCATGGTGTAAATACTTCCATCATAGCCAATTTTGAGCTATAATACTTTAATATAGGTTGACAAAATGGCTGAATATTTAATAATTGGCTCTTAAGAGTCTGTATTAGCCAGCACACCATACCACTGTCATAGTCTGATAAGATCCCTCTCATCAGTATGTCTCAATATAAGAATACTTTATTTTTATTATTTTTTTTTAAAGATTTTATTTATTTATTTGAGACAGAGAGAATGAGAGAGAGAGAGCACATGAGAGGGGGGAGGGTCAGAGGGAGAAGCAGGCTCCCTGCCGAGCAGGGAGCCCGATGCGGGACTCGATCCAGGGACTCCAGGATCATGACCTGAGCCGAAGGCAGTCGCTTAACCAACTGAGCCACCCAGGCGC
>NW_028048146.1:0-419 GCF_054177405.1 Leptonychotes weddellii
CCCCCACTTCAACAACACTCAGTTTGTTTCCTCAAATAGGCAATTTCTTAAAAAGTTAAACATACACCTATATTATGACCCAGCCATCCCACTCTTAGCTACTTACCCAAGAGAAATCAAAGGACATGTTCCTACAAAGACTTATATACAAACATTCATAACATTTTTGTTTGTAAAAGCCAAAAACTAGAAACAACCCTAATGTCCATCCAAAGGTGATAAAAAAAAATGATGATATATACATACAATGGAATATTTTCAATAAATAGGAATAAACTATTGATACAGTAATAACATGGATGAATCTCAAAATGTAATTGTTATGTGAAAAAGCCAGACCAAAAAAAAAGTATGTCTCACTATGATTCTGTTTATAGAAAATTCTAGACAATACAAATTAATCATAAGAGAAAAAGCAA
>NW_028048147.1:0-419 GCF_054177405.1 Leptonychotes weddellii
CATTGCCCTCCCAGTACCTCCCCCCACCCCGCCTTAATTGTAGATTCCCAGACGGGAGTCAGTACTCCATTGATATTCTGCAAGGTATAAAACAGAGAGGGATGCTCATCTCTTTTGTTCTGGGTGTCCTAGAGGTAGTGGATCTTTGCATTAACATTTTTGACTACAGTTCTATACTACTGACTCATTTTTTTTTTTTATGGATATACTTCTAAAATTTAATTTTTTTTTATTCTTATGTTAATCCCCATACATTACATCATTAGTTCTAGATGAAGTGTTCCATGATTCATTGTTCGTGCACAACACCCAGTGCTCCATGCAGAACGTGCCCTCCTCAATACCCACCACCAGGCCAACCCATCCTCCCACCCCCCCTCCCCTCTAGAACCCTCAGTTTGTTTTTCAGAGTCCATCTT